>NC_090653.1:175525610-175655610 GCF_040937935.1 Hyperolius riggenbachi | reverse complement strand
AGACAGAGGGCCCAAGTTTTGTTGACCCTTTTCCGAGAAAATTCACGTAATGTGAGCAGATTTGAACAAAAAACACATTCAATAATTTGGCAGATCTGACAATAATATGCACAATCCTCGGCAGATCTGACCCCAATATGCACAATCCTCGGCAGATCTGACCCCAATATGCACAATCCTCGGCAGATCTGACCCCAATATGCACAATCCTCAGCAGATCTGACCCCAATATGCACAATCCTCGAGCAGATATGACCCCAATATGCACAATCCTCGGCAGATATGACCGCAATATGCACAATCGTTAGCAGATATGACCCCAATATGCACAATCGTTAGCAGATATGACCCCAATATGCACAATCGTTAGCAGATATGACCCCAATATGCACAATCGTTAGCAGATATGACCCCAATATGCACAATTGTTAGCAGATGTGACCCCAATATGTACAATCCTCAGCAGATCTGACACCAATATGCATAATCCTCAGCAGATCTGACCACAATATGCACAATCCTCAGCAGATCTGACCACAATCAGCACCACCTGAAAAAGAAAAGAAAAACCCATTTACTCACCTACAGTCAGAAGACCTCCTGTCCCGACCTCCTGTCCTGACCTCCTTGTGGCGCGCAGCTCCAACGATCCTCTTCCTTCCCGACGTCACGTGACTTTCTGCCTGTCATGGTACACATTGGCACCAATGACAAAGTTAGTGGGAGATGGAAGGTCCTCAAAAATGATTTTCAGGTACTTGGAGATAAACTTAAAGCAAGGACCTCCAAGGTGGTGTTCTCTGAAATACTGCCAGTGCCACGTGCTACATCTGAAAGACAGAGGGAGCTTAGGGAGTTAAATAAGTGGCTGAGAAATTGGTGTAGGAAGGAAGGGTTTGGGTTCCTGGAGAACTGGGCAGACTTTGCAGTCGGCTACAGGTTCTACAGCAGGGATGGGCTGCACCTTAATGGGGAGGGTGCAGCTGCATTGGAGGAGAAGATGGCTAAACGGTTGGAGGAGATTTTAAACTAGGATCTGGGGGGAGGCGGGAGGATAAAGTCTCAATTTGTAGACAAGATAAGGTAAAAAGACAGTGGGAGCCTAACATTATGGGGGGTGGAGAGGGGGGTGGGGACAGTGTAAAGATTAAGGAGGTTGGTAAAACTTCAAGTAGCCCATTTCAGGTAAACAAAATTGGTAAATGTGGTGGTAAAAATATAAAGTGCATGGTAACCAATGCTCGGAGCCTTGCAAATAAAATAGACAAACTAGAGTTCATTCTGAATGACAAAGGCTATGACATTGTGGGAATAACCGAGACATGGATGGATGAAAGCCATGACTGAATAGCTAATTTAAAAGGATACAATGTGTTTAGGAGGGATAGAACAGGGAAAAAAGGTGGAGGGGTTTGTCTCTTTGTTAAGAATTCTTTTACAGCTGTCCTCAACGATGAGATGGAGGAAGATTGCGAAGATGTGGAGTCCGTTTGGGTAAATATTCATGGTGGAAATAAAAGTTGCCAATTGCTTATTGGGGTATGCTACAGACCACCTCATATTAATGAAGCTGCAGAACTGCGATTACTACAGCAAATTGAAAAAGCTGCAAGTAAAAATGAGGTCATAGTTATGGGCGACTTCAACTTTCCAGACATTGACTGGGGTATTGAGGCTACCCATTCTGGTAAAAGCAGCAGATTTCTGGCAGCACTACAGGACAATTACTTGACTCAAATGGTAACGGAACCAACTAGGGGAAATGCGTTACTGGATCTGATCATTTCTAATAGACCAGATAATGTATCAAATGTGCAGGTTCAAGAACATTTGGGAAATAGTGATCACAACATGATAACGTTTGATCTGGTGACTGATAGGCCACGGGGCAGCGGGACCACTAAAACTATGAATTTTAGAAAAGCAAAGTTCAATCAAATTAGGCAGGCACTAAGTTTGGTGAACTGGGATAATGTACTACAAGGGGAGGACACTGAAGGGAAATGGCAAGCTTTTAAACATATTCTCAATCAATATTGTAGTATGTATATCCCATATGGAAACAAAATGTCTAGGAATAAAAAAAGGCCTCTATGGATGAATAGAAAGGTTAGAGATAAAATGAAGAGGAAAAAGAATGCCTATAAGGTCCTAAAACAGGAGGGGACCGAGGCTGCACTCAGCAATTATAAGGAGTGCAATAAAAATTGTAAAAAAGAAATTAGGCTGGCAAAGATCGAAGCTGAAAATCAAATCGCTAGGGATATCAAATCTAACCCAAAAAAGTTTTACAAGTACATCAACTCTAAAAAAAGAAAGGTTGACTGTATAGGACTCCTAAAGGATGAGGGTGGGAACTCAATGGTGGATGACCAAGGTAAGGCAGAGTTATTAAATGCTTTCTTTGCTTCTGTCTTCACAAAGGAAACAGCACTGTTGCAAATTACAGATGCAGAAGAGTCTCAATCTTCAAACTGTAATATTAAATACTTAACGCAGGAAGAAGTAAAGGCAAGACTAAATAAATTAAAAATAGACAAGGCACCTGGCCCGGATAGCATGCATCCTCGGGTCCTAAGAGAATTAAGTTCAGTTATAGATAAACCCCTTTATCTTATCTTTTGTGACTCTCTTTCAACTGGCAGAGTCCCAGTGGATTGGCGTACAGCCCACGTTTTCCCATTATTTAAGAAGGGCAAAAAATCTGATCCAGGAAATTATAGACCTGTAAGCTTAACATCAGTTGTATGCAAACTATTTGAGGGGTTACTAAGAGATACTATACATGACTTCATAGTAGAAAATAATCTTATTTCTCAGCATCAACATGGGTTTACTAAAGACAGGTCCTGTTTGACTAACATGCTCAGCTTTTATGAGGTAGTGAATACTAATATGGATATTGGGAATGCTGTAGATGTGATATACTTGGACTTTGCTAAGGCCTTCGACACTGCTCCCCACAAAAGTCTGGTGCAAAAGTTGAGGATGCAAGGACTGGGGAAGAGTCTGTGTGCTTGGATAGGGAACTGGCTAATGGACAGAAAACAAAGAGTTGTGGTCAATGGATCATACTCAAAATGGGAGACTGTTAGCAGTGGGGTCCCACAGGGGTCTGTACTGGGTCCAGTGCTCTTCAATTTATTTGTTAATGACCTAGTGGATGCAGTAGTGAGCATTGTTGCTATTTTTGCAGATGATACAAAATTGTGCAGAATCATCAACTCTCAGGAAGATAGTGTCATATTGCAACAGGATCTGGATAGGATGGCTATATGGGCACATACATGGCAGATGAAATTCAATGTTGAAAAATGTAAAGTCATGCAATGGTCTAGCACCATACAAAATAAATGGGAGACAGTTGGGGACATCAAACTTGGAGAAGGACTTAGGAGTACTCATCGACAACAAGTTAAATAATCGTACTCAATGCCAAGCCGCTGCAGCTAAAGCTAACAAAATTTTGGGATGCATTAAAAGGGAAATAAAAACTCGAGATGCGAGCATAATATTGCCCCTGTTTAACTCTCTAGTAAGGCCACATCTGGAATATGGAATTCAGTTCTGGGCACCACATTACAAAAAAGATATTGCAGTTTTAGAGCAGGTGCAGAGACGAGCAACAAAATTGATACGTGGGATGGAAGGTCTCACTTACCAAGAAAAGTTAGATAAACTGGGTTTATTTAGTCTAGAGAAAAGACGCCTTAGAGGAGATCTAATTAACATGTATAAATACATCAGAGGGCAATATAATAGCTTGGCGGATGAGCTTTTTGTCCCTAGGCCTTCTCAAAGGACTAGAGGACATGATCTGTGCATGGAGGAAAAACGTTTTAGCCACTTATTTAGGAAAGGGTTCTTTACAGTAAGAGTGATTAAGATGTGGAATGCATTGCCACAGGAAGTCGTTATGGCAAACTCTATACCTGCATTTAAAGGGGGCTTAGATGCTTTCCTTGGGTTGAATGACATCCATGGCTACAATTACTAGGTAAGGCCTAATGATGTTGATCCAGGGATTTTATCTGATTGCCATCTGGAGTCGGGAAGGAATTTTTCCCTTTTGGGGCCAATTGAACCATGCCTTGTAAGGGTTTTTTCGCCTTCCTCTGGATCAACAGGGATATGTGAGGGAGCAGGCTGGAGTTGTACTTTGTACTGGTTGAACTCGATGGACGTATGTCTTTTTTTCAACCAAAATAACTATGTAACTATGCTTAGAGCAGGGCTACGGGAAAATGGCCGCCCGAAGCCCTGCACTGCAGACTCGAAGTCTGCAGAGCAGGGCTTTTCGGAAGCCATCTTACCGTAGCCCTGCTCTGCTGCTTCGGGCTGCCGCTGTGAACTGACTCGGCGTCTCTTAGATGCCTGAAGTTAGTTCACGCCAGGGGGTGCTTTGGGGGTGCTTGGACAATTCTAGGGGGTGCTTGAGCACCCCCTTGCACCCCCCTTGCGCTGCCCCTGGTGGGGAGATTTATGGGAGTGAGGCCTCCAGATAATCCTAGCTTTTTTCTTTTGCATCATAATACCTAGAGTATTCAGAAATACAAGAAATCTCTAATAATACATCTAATACTTGCAGCAAGGTTAATGAAAGGAAGACAATAAAACTATCAAGCTCTCCAAACCTTTTGGAGTGGTTTCTGGAGCTAACACTCAAACAATGGAGGAATTTACTTATTTCTATATTGAAGGGAAAGGCAGGTGGAGTTGATCTGGAGGTCATGGCTGGAGTTTCAGTCCACTGGTGACTATGATAGAGTTATGGAGGGGTCCTGAGGATGAGAAAGAAGGATAGAGGTCTAGGGTGGAGACTGTGAACTGGTTGAATAGAGCCTCGGAAAGTTGATAGTGGGCTTGTCATCGGAATTAATTTGGTGAAGCTCTTGAATTATTTTGGTGAATGGATGGAAGGGTTGGAGAAAGACTTATGTATACTGGGGGGGCTTGGATCCAACAATAGGTTACATATTAAACAATAAAATACAGAATGCAGTTTAAGATATGCAACACATCTGCTAAATGCTGACTATCAGTATTTATATGACTACTAAGAATTTGAAATGAGCTGAGCTGCATGCAGGAAGATAACCACCAAGATCCTCATTAACTACCCTCAGGACAATGTATTATTATAAACCCAGCTAGACCAAGGGTAGATAATCCATTTGCTGTGGATTATCACTGTCATTTTTAAATCAGCACTGTCACTTTAAGAACTGAGTGTGGGTAGTAGTTTTATATACAGTAGGTCACAGAGGGGTTTATGTAATAGTGAATATTGATGGTAAAATACATTTTACACTAATTGTACTATGTTTTAGTGGAAGTAACAGTGACCTCCTGGGATGAATTAGGAGGCACTTGAATCATAATGGTGAATTTTTGGAAAATATGGAATTTGCACATCATACTATATGGTATCAGGTTCTTTGAGTGGATTTCCACATAGTCACTTCATGATATAATTAGGATCCCATAGGTTATGTGTGGTTATGGGATTATTAATAGTGTCACTTTAAATTGCGCACACTCACTGTATATAAATTAATAATACTAAACAGAGGTAGCATTGGAGAAATTTAGTCACAAATTAGATATTTGTGGACGAAGGGAGATATGTTCCAGTGAGGAGGTGAACCCCTGTGGATGTGCTGCCCCGTGTCCGTGGCCAGGGCAAACGATCTGTGTAGTGTGGTTTACCGGAGTGTGATTAAAGTTCTGGATTTTTAACCCGGAGTGGGTTATTACTACATGCAGTGATACAAGCAGCCTGCTGGTGAGTGAATTCATGAAGGGTGAGAGAGCAGTGATTGATTCCCTTATGGTGATGGCACCTCCCCCAGGAGTGCAGCACGGGTGCATAGTGTGAACTTGCAATACAATACATGGCACTATGTGTGCTCTCTGAATTTCATTTCAGGGTTATCTCTGCTCGGTGGAGAGGAAAGAAGCGTGGCAGACTGTGGAAATTGTTTTATTGAGATTGGAGTGACTCTTGTTCTTTGCTTCGATCCCCTGTCTTTTGACTGGTATGTGTATCAATTGGAGTGCAGTTTTCTTTTAGATGTTAGGAAGATGAAATCTGTTATAGCTTATTAAAGATGGCCCAAATGGTTTGCATGCGAACACGCAAACTTCGGTGGTTCGTGTTCGCGGTGAACCGCGAACTATATGCGAGTTCGACCTGCCCCCTATAACTACATCATTAGGCTCAACTTTGACCCTCTACATCACAGTCAGCAGACACATGGTAACCAATCAGGCTGCACTCCCTTCTGAAGGCCCCCCCCCCCATAAAAGGCAGGCAGCGTCGGCCATTTCCCTCACTCGTGGCTGCAGTAATTAGAGAAGGGAGAGTTGCTGCAGCGACATAGGGAAAGCTTAGTTAGGCTCTTGTTAGGGTTGTTAGCTTGCTCCTGCTGATACTTATTGCTAAAAAGCACCCCTCAACAGCTCTTTTGAGAGCAAATTTTGTTCATGTGATCTATTTTTTTTTTTTTGGTGTCCCACTGACACTTACATATACAGCCCTGTCAGTCAGTCACAGCTGGCCCTTGGCCCCTTGCTAATTCCTACTGTGCCACTGCCAGGCCCAGGACATTCAGTGCCTACCTTTTCACTGAACGTGTGTGACATTTGTAATACCAATCACTGCATACCTGTTTATGTTTACTGCACCTGCGTGACAGAAGCACGCAGTGTTATATACCAATCACTGCACCTGTTCACGGTACCTGTTTGTGTGACAGCTGCACATTGTATTGATACCAGTCACTGCATACCTGTTCAGTGCACCTACGTGACCGCACACAGTGTTTTCTTATATACCAGTCACTGCATATCTTTTCACGGTACCTGTGTGTGTGTGACAGCTGCACATTTGTAATACCAGTTCGTGCATACCTGTTCATTGCACCTGTGTGACCGCATGCTGTTTTATATACCATTCCGTGCATACCTGTTAATTGCACCTGTGTGACAGCTGCACATTGTATTGTAATACCAGTCACTGCATACCTGTTCATGTTTACTGCACCTGCGTGACAAAAGCACGCAGTGTTATATACCAGTCACTGCACCTGTTCACGGTACCTGTGTGTGTGACAGCTGCACATTGTATTGATACCAGTCACTGCATACCTGTTCACTGTACCTGTGTGTGTGAATGCTGCAAATTTGTAATACCAATCACTGCATACCTGTTCATGTTTACTGCAGCTGCGTGACAGAAGCACACAGTGTTATACACCAGTCACTGCACCGGTTCACGGTACCTGTGTGTGTGTGACAGCTGCACATTGTTTTGATACCAGTCACTGCATACCTGTTCAGTGCACCTACATGACTGCACGCAATGTTATATTATATACCAGTCACTGCATACCTGTTAACGGGACCTGTGTGTGTTTGACAGCTGCACATTTGTAATACCAGTCCGTGCATACCTGTTCACTGCACCTGTGTGACAGCTGCCCATTGTATTGTAATACCAGTCACTGCATACCTTTCACTGCACCTGTGTGACTGCACATTGTATTAGTCAAGTCAGTGCATACCTTTCACTTCATCCTCCCCGATATGGACAAAACAACAGGCAGAGGCAGAGCCAGAGGGAGACCCAGAGGCAGGCCACCCGGCAGGTCTGTTTAAGGTCGTGCTGACGTGATTTTGTGCGGCCAAAGTACAGTGCTCAGAAGAAGGCACGTGCCATCAACTCCCAAGATTGTCAGGACGTGGTTGACTATTTAACACAGAACACCTCATCTTCTGCAGCCACCAGCGCTACTCCAAGCACCACATCCGCTACATTTGACACTTCTCAGGAGTTATTTGGTGGGGAATTCACTGATTCACAGCCATTATTGTTACAACAAGATGAAGGCGCTAAGCAAGTTACACCACTTCATATGTCTGAGTTAGGCGACACTATGGACGTAAGGTGTGAGGAGGAGGATGATGAAGTACCTGCTGTTGGTGCAGTTTTGGAGGTGTCTGATACAAGCGAAGCTGGGGGGGGAGGATTATGATGATGATGATTATGATGATACGGATGTCACGTGGGTTCCCAATAGAGGAGATGAACAGGGGGACAGTTCAGAGGGGGAGTCAGAGAGAGGAGTAGGAGAAGACAAGTTCCTGAAAGAAGCAGGGGGAGCTCATTGTCAGAAACAGCTGGTGGCAGTGTCCGGCGCCATGTATCGCCACCTATGGACAGCCAGCCAACATGCCCTTCAACGTCAGCTGCTGATGCTACCATAGTGCCATCACCCCAGGGCTCAGCTGTTCTCTCTGCCACCAAAAATTGAGCCGTGGAAAGGCCAACACCCGCGTAGGGACAACTGCCTTACGAAGGTACATGGAGAAAAGGCACAAACTGCAATGGGAAGACCACCTGAGGAAAAGCAGCATACAAAAGCAAAGCCACCCTCCTTCTCCTCTTCCTCCTTCAGGTGCATCATCTTAAACCACTCTCTGCCTTGCACCTTCCCAATCACAGCCACCTTCCTCCACTCCACCTCTCACCTTGAGCGGTCCTGCTCCTCTGCCCACAGCAGCCACCAGGTGTCCGTAAGGGAAATCTTTGGGCGGAAGACGTTAATATTTGCTAGTCACCCCCTTGTCTGGCGTCTGACAACTGGCTTGGCGGAACTATTAGCTCGCCAGCTGTTACCATACCAACTGGTGGATTCTGAGGCCTTCCAAAAAAGTGTGGCCATTGGGACACCGCAGTAGAAGATACCAGGCCGCAATTATTTTTCTAAAAAGGCGATACCCAAACTATACTGTGATGTTGAAAGGCAAGTGGTGTCATCTCTGGCAAACAGCGCTGGGTCAAGGGTCCATCTGACCACGGATGCCTGGTTTGCAAAGCACGGTCAGGGCAGGTACATTACTTATACGGCAAGCAGGGAATACGTGGCTGTGCAGCTGACCTAGTTGTGACACCTCCACGGCTTGCAGGCAGGCCTCCTGCCACCTCCTCTCCTACTCCTCCTGCTACATCCTCTTCGCTGTCCTCCTCCTCCTTGGCTGAGTAGCAGTACAACTCTACTGGTGCTGCGATCTCTTCTCCAGTTACACAGCCCCAGCTCCCCAGGGCCTATGCTGCATGCCAGGTACGACAGTGTCACGCCATCTTAGACATGTCTTGCCTCAAAGCGGAGAGACACACTGGAGCAGCTCTCCTGGCTGCTCTTAACAAACAGGTGGATCAGTGGCTCACCCAGCACCAACTGGAGATCGATAACGTGATGTGTGACAATGGCAGCAATCTCATTTCGGCTTTGAATGTGGGAAAGTTGACACATGTACCCTGCATGGCACATGTGCTGAATCTAATAAGTCAGAGATTTGTGTGTAAGTACCCAGGGTTACAGGACATCCTGAAGCAGTCTAGGAAGGTGTGTGGGCATTTCAGACGGTCTTACACACTTGGCTGATTTTCAGCGGAGAAACAACTTGCCAGTGAGGTGTTTGATTTGCGATAGCCCGGAATTCAATGCTCCTAATGTTTTACCGCCTGCTACAACAGGAGAAAGCCATCAACCAGTATCTCTACAACAGTGAAAGGACATGCTCTGGGGAGATGGGGATGTTCTGGCCGAAGTACTGGACACTCATGTGAAATGCCTGCAGTCTCATGCGGCCATTAGAGGAGGTGACAAACATGATAAGTTGCAGTGAAGGCGCCATCAGCGACTTGATCCCATATGCTTTCTTCATGGAGCGTGCCGTGCGTAGAGTGGTGGATCAAGCTGTAGAGGAGTGTGAACAGGAACAGTTACAGGAACAGGAGGAAGGGTTGTGGGATCAATTCTCAGCAGAACCAGATGTTTCCTCAACACCTGCGGCAGCACAGGGGGGGGGAGGAGGATGAGGAAGAGTCGTGTGGGGAAGAGGAGTCAGATGATGAGGAAGGTGTTTTTTATTTGAAGAGGAGGTAGAACAACCACCGCCGCAGGCATCGCAGGGGGCTTGTGCTGCTGAACGTTCCCGTGGTATTCTTCTTAGCTGGGGGAGGAGGAGAACTTACCTGACATCACTGAGGAAGAGCAAGATGAGATAGATAGTACGTCTGCATCCAAATTTGTGTAGATGGCGTCTTTCATGCTGTCCAGCCTGTTGAGGGACCCTCGTATAAAAAAAACTCAAGGGGAATGAGCTGTACTGGGTGGCCACGCTACTAGACCCTCGGTATAAGCACAAAGTGGCGGAGATGTTACCAACTCACCTGAAGGCAGAAAGGATGCAGCACTTGCAGAACAAGCTGGCAACTATGCTTTACAGTGCGTTTAAGGGTGATGTCACAGCACAATGGAATAAAGGTACCACTGCCAGTAATCCTTCTTCTATGTCCACGCAGACAAAGACAGGATGCTTCAGTGATCTCATGGTAATGTCGGACATGCAGACATTCTTTAGCCCAACCCCTCGCCTTAGCCCTTCCAGATCCACCCTTCACCAACGCCTCGACCGACAGATAGCTGACTACCTGGCCTTAAGTCTGGATGTAGACACTATAAGCAGCGATGACCCCTGGACTACTGGGTGCACAGGCTTGACCTGTGGCCAGAGCTGTCACAATTTGCCATCCAACTTCTGTCTTGCCCTGCCTGAAGCCTCCTGTCAGAAAGGACCTTCAGCGCAACTGGAGGCATTGTCACTGAGAAGAGAAGTCGCCTAGGTCAAAAAAGTGTTCAGTACCTCACCTTGAAAATGAATGAGGCATGGATCCTGGAGGGCTACTCCCCGACCGAAGACTGTCAGTCCCCACACACAGCATCTCTGCCTGCACGCCGTGTGACTGCCTGCCCCAAGACTAAGTCGGTTCCCACACAGCATCTCTGCCTGCAGGCCGCTTGACTGCCTTGTCCGCCACCACCAACAGGGTCCAGGACTCTAGGCGGATTCCTGAATTTTTAAGGCCGCCCTCCAATTTAGCATGCAATGTGATTTCTGCCCTTAAAACGCTGCTGTGCGTTTTTTTCTCCGGGACTTTTGCCATGTATCCCACTCTGCCATGCCCCCCTCCAGGTGTTAGACCCCTTGAAACATCTTTTCCATCACTATTGTGGACAGCATAAATGTTTCTAGTTTTCAAAGTTCGCCTCCCCATTGAAGTCTATTGCGGTTTGCAAAAGTTTGCGCAAACCAAACTTTTGCGGAAGTATGCGTTCAAGGTTCGAGAACCTAAAATCAGAGGTCCGAGCCATCTCTAAAGCTTATACTTTTTTCTCATCTATTTGCAGATGGCTCATTGGAGCAGATGGCATGCCTTTGTTTTTCTTGATTTTAAGCAGAAGTCCAGTTTTGTCACTTTTCATGACTGCCTCTTGTTTTACATTCATGACTAGCTCTTCAATTTCAATTCTTCCTGAGTTTCAGCCGTCACAGTGGTATCATTGGCATCTCACATTGTTAATATTCTTGCCAACTATTTTAATATTTAATTCCAGCATGTGACTCATCCAAACCACCTTTCTGCATGACATATTTAGCAAATAAGCTAAATAAATAAGGGGAAGATATGCAACCTTGTCACACTCCTTTACCAATTGTGAACCAGTCAGTTATTTAATATACCGTTCTAACTGTTGATTTTTAATTTGCATATAGATTCTTCAAAAGGCAAATGAGATGGTCTGATATCCCCATTTCCATGAGAATCTTCTACAGTCTATCATGATTTACACAGTCAAAAGCTTTTAAATAGTCAAAAGAGCAAAAGTAAACTAACGATCTGCTAAATGCAAAGGGCACTACTCTAATCTCCTCCTCAGTCTGTCTCCAGCATCCATTGTTGTAAATGTTATGCTATTTCAAATTCTGCCCACTTTAGGCATTCAGGGAGTTGTTCCCTATTCACTGTCCTCCTACCTCCCTCTCTGAAAGTATGTTTAAGGTTTCTTACTTCCACACATTCTCCTCCCCTAACCCACTCAGGGCTCAGTCCATATCTTGACTATCTACATCTACATTCTAGGATCACTCATTATGATTGTCTGCCAGCACCACAATTATGCTGATGACACCCATATCTACCTTTCTATGTGAGATTAACATTCTTTCACATCTTGTGTTTCTGTTTTAATGATTTCTCCTCTTTCATGTCTTTTTTTAACTTAACATGGGAAAATCTGAATGTCTTTCCACCTTCTGAATTTATTCCCTATTCTGAAATAACAATCAATATCTATGACTACTTAGAAGTCACTCTTGATTTTGCTTTCTTGTTCAAAGCTCACATTCATACACTAACCACCCCCTGCCATATCCAACTGCCGTCTCAGCAAAAACGAAACTGCAAGGGCCCAGAGGATCGCTGTGTCTCAGCGTGGGCACAGGCCGGCTGCAAGGGGCTAGTAGAAGCGCCAGGTAAGTGAAACTCTTTAACACACTGGGCCTGATCTTATTTGCTATTTGTCCTAAGTTTTCTCCTAAGACATCATTTTCCTCTTCTGTGTAAAATAACTTTCCAGCACACTGCAATTGAAAAAGTACCAAAAAGAAGGAGAAAAATTACTGTCAAAATGATTCCTACTATAGTACTATTTTCTTGCTTGCTGGTAGCTTTAAAGGCATTTTTCGATAGATGTGAAATTATCATGTGGGAGAAAATCTAGGAGAAAAAGTGAATTGGATTGGCCCCACAGTGTTCTGGATTCATTTTTTTAACTACTTTGCACTTACAAAATTAACTAAACACAGACCGTTCTGTAGTGGCACACCTTTCCTGTATGTTGGGTGCTCGACTTAGGTGCCAAGCCATGACACCCACCAATTCAATAGTAGCAATAAAGTCTGGTCAGCACACCTATAATTCCAATGCAGTGTTCTTATTTATTGCCTATGTCAACACAAGTGACAATTGTTTCAGGGCCACAGAGGGTCCCCTTCTTCAGAAAAGTGCAGACATATAGTCAGGGCCGGATTTGTACTTTTTTACTGCCCAAGGCCCACTATCACCAGCTGCCCCTGACCAATTGCATCCAGGACCATTCAGATTCCAGCTTCCAATTCTTCCTTCATCCACAGTCAAACGCATGGGCACATCACGTGGTGGGAAGCCAGCCTCACACAAAGATACATAATCCTGGATCTACTGTGTTTACTGAAAGAGCCTTTTCATCCCCTGATTGAGTGTCAGACCCGGCCACCCCCTGCTATATACAAGCTAAGCAGGGTGGCCACAGACTGGGTCTGGCTGCTACTGCTAAAGGCTAGTGTCTATCTATGCTTGTGCAGGGTGCAGAAATGGGACGTCCGGCTCCCGAGTCCCCACCGCTGTGAATGTTTGGCAGGTTAACTGCCAATAAAGCCTGCTGCCCACAGCCCGCCCCTTGCATCCTGGTGCCCTAGGCCATGGCCTAGGTGGCCTTGCCAGAAATCCGGCCATGCATATAGTAACACACATCGTGCATACATTCATACAGTATATATAATCACCCACGTAAATCAAAGGAGGCAACCCCCTTCAACCTCTGCATAAACAAAAACAGTAGCAGTAATCATATGATCATCTCAAAATCCGTGCATGTTATGCATCTCAAAGTCATCATCAAGTGTACCTATACTGTATCACTGCCCCCGAGTGCATGTCAAGCTGTCATCAATTGTCACCTACCCCAAACACGATGCTCGGGACAGCATTTATGGAGAGGTGGAAGGAGGTTGCCTCCTTCGATTGACGTGGATGGTTACCATTAAGATGTTATATATATGAATGTATGACCGATGTGTTACTAATTGTCTGCACTCTTCTGAAGAAGGGGACCCTCTGTGGCCCCGAAACATTTGTCTCGGTTATTGCAACGTTTAAAATGTTTCCCTAGTACAAAGTATGGCGCCAATATTTTATTTGGAAATAAAGGTGCATTTTTTCAGTTTTGCGTCTATCCCTAATTACAAGCCCATAATTTATAAAGTAATTGTAGTATACCGTTTTTATGTACATATTGAAAAAGTTGAGTCCATAAGATAACTATTTATGTATTTTTTTTATTTGTAATTATTTTTAATAAAAAAAAATGGTAACTATAGGGGAGTGTGGGAGGTCAGGGGTTAAATTAAAAAGAAAAAAAAGGTAACTAGGGATCATTAACTGAAAAAAAGGGGATGAAATATTACATAAATTTCTTTTCTCATTCATTGATCTAGTGGCTAACGATCGGCGGTAATAAGCACCGGTACCAAGCGCCCGCGGGGAGGGGGAAGGGGGGGGGGGGTTGCGGTGGGAGGGACGTAGTAGCTACACCCCTGTACAGAATTATGGCATTTTGCTGGGGCGTAGTTACTCGTCCCAGCAGAGGGGAAGTGGTTAATATGTCATTAAATACATTTCAAGCGAACCTCACAGGAACATCACTGTAAATGTATTATACAAGTATTTATTGTTTTCTTTATTGTCTGTATTTACTTTGTATAGCAGCATGGGAGATGATAGTCACACACAGACAGATCCATTGGTCCATTCATTAAAAGAAAAAAAAATTGTGTCCACTGTTTTAAAACAAAAAGGAAAACAATTGTAATGTGTGGTCTGAAAGAGGAGGCTGCTTTAGCCAGAACCAGTATAACACAGACTAAAACCCTTACCGAATACTCGGAAAATGTGTAAGTCCATTTAGAAATAGCATAAATCATAACAAGGAGACAGTAAAATAGTTAGCATAAACATGCAGTTTTCTTTGGCTACATGTTTTGAATTTGAGTGTATCATAATTCAATTCATTTTAATATAAGGGTGGCATAGAAGCTCGATAATTGCCAAATTCATTAACATAAATTTAGGCGACCCAATTCAGACTGCTGCCGGACACATATTGGAGTCACTGACGAGAGAGATGTGTGGAGCCCAGCTTTTGCGCAGTAAAAAATGTAACACAAAATGTAACACTTAAAAAAACTTTGAAAAGTTAAAATGTAAACTGATTACATTTGATCTTCAACTTTTTAGCAAATAATTGAAGCTGCAGATTCCTAGCTGCAGAAGGTTATTATTTGAACTGTTCATATTATGTACTGCATTAGAGTGAACATTCTTCTTCTTCTTTTTGGTCTTATAAACATTTTGTACTGTCTAACCTGAATACACTTTCACTTTATAACCTTTCCTGGCTCTCACTTGACATCAATAGTTCACATTCCAAACTCATCTTTGTGTAGTTTGTTTGAATATTGTGGAACTTAACACAACAATTCTAACTTGTAAACTTTATGAAAATATTCATTAACAAGACAAGTGTGAAACAGCCAGTTTTCTCTTCAAATCACTACCTTTAAGTTTTCCTTCATTATCTTCCTGGACTTTTAGTTGGACAATATAGCAGCAATCCTGAAAATACTGAAGTGTTTCATGAATGGATATACAGAAAGGATTGTAATGAAAAGGATAACACATCCCCATCTTTACTGAGTCTTTGTAATTTAGTTCTATAACTAAGCAAGTAAGTACTTTTTCTCCCAAATTGTAGGGTAATTATATTCTTTAACATTTCACCTAAACATACATTGCCCTGCATTCTTGTATATTCCAGAGTGTTTTACACTGTCCGTTCAGAAATGACATTGACTGATTTTTGAAAAATAGGATATAATTGCCTACCAGTAAAAGATTTTTTATTTGTTCATTTTTTATTTTTAAACTTACCTGTTATTCTTGCCATTGAAATTGTCAGGAACTCGATAATCTCTCCTTCTTCTGCCATCTCTGCTCAATGACTCCAGCACTTGCAGTTCAAAAGTGATCTTAGAATGTTCTTCCAAACACAAATGCTGCATATAAAGAAGTAGTATCAAGTCCTATTGTATCTTCACTTCCTATTTCACACTTATGGTAATATTTCATCATTAGCTATAGCTTTGCAACAAGGAAAACCAGTTTTAGAAGTCTACAAACGTGCTTGTATATTTTATAGTTGGCTATGAAGGGCTGGCATTAGCTCCTACTTCCCGCCCCAGATTACATGTAACTTTTGCTTGTATATTAGAAAGTTGATGGTGATGCTCAGCATACACACCCTTTTCTCAATATAACACTCCTAAATTCTTTATTGTATACAACATAAATTAGCCAACTGAAAACACTTCTCATTTATTTATCTTCTTTAGAAAAAAAGTGCAATTGAAATTCTGGAAACTTTTATTATGTAAATGCTAAATATACAGTCCATGTGAGCTGACTCAGAGCCATGTACTCCCATTGGATTATTTCACGTAGATAAACAGGCAAATTTAATTACACAAAACAATGAACTGCTCACCTTCTTTTGTGTTTTGGCACTAAAACACTCCGTGAGTTCTATGTGTAATAATTTTATTTTTAGCCCCTACTTTAAAGCAAATGGAGAGGATTTTTTTTTTGGCCACCTATTCAGAGTCTTCCCCCTATCCTTAAAAAGACATCCATGCTAACTTGAAATAAAAACACATATTTAAATAGATAAATACTAGTTCTACTTACAGTACATAAAAGATATATTGCACTGTCTTCAGGGACTGTCTTCAGACACTCCCACTGAGGTCTATACTAGGAAGTGGACTGTCTTATATCATTAGGAGGGGGAAAAATAAAGGGAAGAGGAGGAATATATTAGAGATAAAAAGAACGCCCCAGCATGCAACTGTTTTGCTAGCCGATGGCAATGGCAATTAAAGGGCCAGTGCCTCTAAGGTATGTGATAACTCCAAACCATAACAGAAAAAGTTTTGAATGCAAGATTAGCATCTTTATCACTTGAAATTTGATTTTTATGGTGACAATCCTGCTTTTACATCTCCCCAAAACTACCCCACATAAATAATCTTTTGGAAGCACATGTGTCAGTTACCAACTCACTTTATGCTACTGTAAAGAAGAGTGACTGCTGTACCACTAACCTCTCTCACCCAATTTTTCCTATGAAAGAAGGGAGCATGTGTAATACATGAGGCAGCTGCGGCGAACAGCACCGCCGCCTCAGCTGCCTCCATGCGACCATCTGTCCGGCGTCTAGGATGCCGAGGACGGAACGTTCACTTGTGCAGGGGGTCGCCGTCTCGCGCGGGCGCGCGCACAGATGGGCCCTTTATGCGGGGAGGAAGCCCATCAGCTGACCTGCTGGTCTGCCTGCAGGAGTCCCACGGCGCCCAGGATTGGCTGATGGAGGGGGGCATGCCAGTGAGGTCTCCTCTGCTTCTTAAGCCTCCGGGCTTCATTCACACGCTGTCTGTTGTCGTGAATACTTGCGTGTTAGCGCCCAGACCTTAGACTAGATCCCAGGTGTTGATGCTAAGGACTTCAGATATTGCTTCATTGTTACTGTTTATTTGTTAGACTAGTTACCGGGTGTTGATGCCAAGGACTTCACACCTAGACTAGGATATTGCCTATTGTATTGATCTCCTGTGTATGACTCTTGGCTATTCCTCTGACTCTGATCCTGCTTTCCGATCCTGTAACTTTGCCTATATGCCTTGTTAGTTGCTGAACCTTTGCCTGATTACCGACTACTCTCTTGTCTCACGATTCTGTACCAATACTTACCTCTCTGTTGCCGAACCTTGCCTGTCAGACCTTTTTACTCACCAGTGGGTCCTCGCCACTGGTGAGGTGTTAGCTTCACCAGCTCCTCTGGTGAAGTTATTCATTAGTGAAACACTGTTGGTATCTCCTGCTCCTAGGCTGCAGTACAGTCTGAGTCTCCCGCTCCTCGGGTGATTACTCGGCTGCAGTACACTCTGAATCACCTGCCCCTCGGGAGATTCGGTCTTCAGTATTGTATCTCCAGCTTGCTGGAGCTTGAACCTGATTACACGGTCAGTGTACTGATACTACCTCACCAGCCCTCTGGTGAGGTCTCATTAAACTATAAAAGTTACGGTTGCACCAAATCACTATACACTCAGCTCTTTGTCTCCTATACTGGTATTATTGGTGATTCTGCAGATCACACATAATCTGGTATAGCGTCTGCATTATTGGTGATTCTGCAGATCACCACATAATCAGACATCTGAGCTACGACACAAGACCGTTACAGCATGGCTTCAGATACAGGGACTGTGGAGCATTGTGGGACATGTTGGTGGTAGAGGGGGCTACTGGGGCTTGTGGGAGAGGGCAGACCCATTGTGCCCGCAGTAGGCTTGGTGGAGGTGAGTGTAGTTATATGTTTCATATATATGTTATGGGCAAAACCCAAAAGTCTGGACACTTTGGGTTCTGACCTATGACTGGCCAAAACCCGACCTGACAAGTAACTCCTGGCTGTTCGACTGTGCCGTGGTAGGTTCAGGGGATCACAGGAGGAAGAGAAGCTGCCGTAATAAGCTGGACCTACCACAGAAAAGTTGAACAGCACGTGGCACTACTCACCACCTTTGGCCAATCACATCTTCTATTCCAGGCTTCTCCCCTTAAGCTGGCCATACACTAGCCCGATTTGCCGCCGTTTCGACAGCAGATTCGATCGCTGGGATCGAATCTGCTGCCAATCGTTCGCGCTACATGCCGAATTTCGATCCATTTCGTCCGATCCCGTCGATCCCGTGCGGAAAATTACCGATCCCGTGCGGGAAATTACCGTCGATCGCCCGCGGGTAGGGAGCGCATCGCTAGCGGCGTTCGAGAGACCCGACGACCGACGCAATAGAGCGGCAATACATTACCTGCTCCGCCGGCGCGACTACCCCGGTCACCGCTGCTCTGTGTCCGCGCTGGTCTCCGCCATGCTTCAGTTCCTCCTGCCCGGCAGGGAGTTTAAACAGCAGAGGGCGCTCTACTGTTTAAACTTCCTGCCGGGCAGGAAGAAGTAAAGCATGCTGGACCTGGAGACCAGAGCGGAGAAGACAGCGGAGACCTAGGGACTGGAGTCGCGCCGGCGGAGCAGGTAATGTTTGCGGGCATGCGGGGGGGGGGGGGGGAGCGGCGGCAGCACCACCACCACCACCACAACAGATTGTGAACGGTTTCAGGCTGAAATCGGTTCACAATCTGTTTGCAGTAAAGGTAGCCATACGATCCCTCTCTGATCAGATTCGATCAGAGAGGGATCTATCTGTTGGTCGAATCTGATGGCAAATCGACCAGTGTATGGCTACCTTTAGTGTCTGAGAATCAGACGCTAGAGCTATTAAGGGATTTGCGTTACACCACTTTATCTTATCTTAATGGTAAATGGTATCATCCTGATTCAAAACTCCTTGTTTTATCTTATCTTGAGTGATTCTCTTTCAAGCAGGTGAGTCTCCAATAATAACTTATTTACAGCTGTTGTTTTTCCCTTATTCACAAACGGGGAAAAAACAGAATCACAAGGAAACTATAGACCTGCAAGCTAAACATCAGTTGTGTGTAAACTGAAAATATCCTAAGACATGTTGCACAAAATTATATAGCATACAATAATCCCATTTCAGTTCCCCAGCATGCGTTAAAGCTGTATTGTCACCATAAAAATCTAATTTCAACAGCAACTGGTCTGAGTGTGTTAAGTGATAAAGATGCTAATCCTGCATTCAAAACTTGCAAAACTTTTTCTGCTGTTATGGTTTGTTATCACATACTTTAGGAGCACTGGCCCTAGTGCCAAACAGTGCCAAAGAGTTGAATACTGGGAGTTCTTTTTATCTATAATATATTCATCCTCTTTCATTTATTTCCCTGCCTAGCTTTCTTATCTGAAACACCTCTGCTCACTTGTGTTTACAAGCAATGCTGGGGTGACTCAGCGATTGGAGGATAAGACAGTGCAGTTGTTAGTATACACCTCAGTGGGAGTGTCTAAAGACTCTGGGAGGAGGGCAGCTAATGAATACACAATGAGCAAGATAAGGGAGGGGGAAAACAAGTGTCAGGGAGGATATGATGTCAGCATTAGCTTGGCAAGATGGCCACTGCCTAGAAAAGGATTTCCTGCTTTTCCTTTTTAAAATTCACAGGAATCATTACGTGGATAGCACAATACATCTGTTATGCAAGTAGAAGTGGTATTTATCTACTTATATATGTATTTTTTATTTCTAGGTTAGCATGGATGTCGCTTGTTCTTTAAAGAGATGCTGAGCTCTGCCTAAAATCACAATTTGGATTACCTGTGGCTTCTTCCAGCCCCCCCCCTCCCCTTTCCCGTAGCCTGTGAGGTCTGCCAGCATCCTCCTGGCTCCTCTCCTGGTCCCGCTTGCGGCTCCGTTAATCGGCGACTTCGGCCTAAAGTCTCCTATGTGCACCACCTATGCGTGATCAGTGTTGCTTGCAAATTTTCCCCAAAAGGGATTTTTGCATTGAAAATGCCACATTCGTTTTTGTTTTGCTTTTAGTGAAAATACGCTTAGATTTTTGCGTTTTCGCTTTCGAGATCTTCATGTAAATCCGCTAAAATGTTTGCGTTTTCACCTAATGGCCCCTTTTCCTTTTTTCCCCGGGTCGTAGTTACGGCTGTCTAGTAGAATGGCACCCCCTTGCCCGCCCATGTTTGGACTTAGCTCATCTGATTCTCTTTCACAGGTCAGACTCTAAGATGCTTGTCTTTGGCTGGGACAGCAGGCAGCTCACAACTTTTAAGTTACATGCACTATGGTTTACAGTGGAGCAGCTTAGGAGCTATGGGCCCCACTGCAAGTTTTACATTGGGCCCCCCAAGCACTCTAAACATAACAATTAATATGGTACACCATAACCTACCAAGGACAACCACAGTGTCAGAGGTGCAAGAAGGGGATGAGGAACAGTTTGTTAATGAGAACCACCATTCAAAGCATCTATACAAGTGATTATTACCAGCACGGGACCAATAGAGAGCTAATACTGCAGTTTAGGAAGGGCCCCTTGGAGCCCCTCTGGCCTAAGGGGCCCTGGTGCGGTCGCAACCTCTGAATCCCCTATTGCTATGCAACTAATGGTTTCAATCTCCTTTTGATAGTGATATTACATTAAACTTGTAACCTGGAATGAAGAGGATTGAGAACCCCCCAAAAAACACTCTCTCATTTTGCAACATCTGGGAAAGATGAAAGCGGACTTGGTAATGCTCCAGGAAACACAATTGAGGGAGAATGAGATGTCTTTTATGTCCAAGATGTGGGTCAGCCAGGTTCTGGGGGCTCCCTCATAAGGGAGGAGAGCAGGGGTTATGTTGCTATTGCGCAGAGGTTTCCAGGGCCAAGTTCTCACTCACGACATAACACAGTAGTAGGCCATCGATTTTGGGTGCAGATTCATTGAAAAAACTCATTGTTTTGCTTTCTGGAGTGTATGGCCCAAATATGAATAATTCTGACTTCCTCACCAAATTGGGGTCAGATGTGCGCAGTGCTCCGTTACATGCCCACTGCATGGTGGCGGGAGGTCTGAACATGCCCAGAGGAGGACAGGCAAAGGTCTCATCAGGTGGATGCACGGGTAAGCTCTCAAGACAAAAACCTTAAGTTATTACTTAAATCTACGGCCTTGAGGGATGGCTGGCGTCATCTCTCTCCGCCCCTTTGAATGAGATTATTCACATTACTCAAGAATACATTCCTCTCACTCTCGCATTAATTTAATTTTAATTTAATTTTAAGAAGCTTTTAGGGAAAAAAAAGCTTTGGAGATTCTGAATGCAAATATCACACCAAGAGAAGTGACCAGGGTTATTAAAAATGCTGCATTAGGTAAAGCATTAGGCCCAGACGGGGTGTCTGCAGAATTTTTCTAACTGCTAAAAACTGAAATTAGTGTCTGTTTAACAACATATAAAAACAGCACACCTTCCCAGACCATGGCCAAAGATGCATTTATTAAACTGTAACCCAAACCAAAGGGAACGCTGTCGGAGGCCTTCTTGGCACTGGATGCTGAGTGGTCTTTGCTGATGAACGTATTGGAGTCATACGGTTTCTCAGGCAGTTTTTTAAATCTTATATTGACATACCAGGGGCGTAGCAATAGGGGGTGCAGAGGTAGCGACCGCATCGGGGCCCTTGGGCCAGAGGGGCCCCAAAGGGCTCTCCCTCAAATACAGTATTAGCTCTCTATTGATCCTGTGCTCATAATAATCACTTCTATAGATGCTTTGAATAGTGGTCATCATTAACAAACTGTTCCCCATCCCCTTCTTGCACCTCTGACACTGTAGTTGCCATTGGCAGGTTTTGGTGCGCTGTGTCAATTGTTATGTATAGAGTGCATGGGGGGCCCCATTGTAAAACTTGCATCGGGGCCCACAGCTCCTTAGCTACGCCACTGTGACATACTATGCATGCTCACCCACGGGCACAAATTTCTCTACCTAGGGGACTGAGCCAACCCTTTAATCTTGAAGAGAGATAAGGCAGGGCTGCCCCTTGTTTCCACTCTTGTTTAACATAGCTTTGGAACTATTGTTGAGATCTTTTACGCAGAATAATATTTTTGATGGGATAACACTAGGAGTTGGGACAAGGAAAATGTTTTCGACACTGTTTGCTGACGATGTGTTAGTGTTCATGACTGATCCGGAGAGGCATATAACCAATCTCATGAGCCATATTAAGAGTTTTGAGGCCTCATCTGGTTTAGCCATTAACTATACTAAAAGTGAATTACTGTTTTTGTCAACCTCCCAGGTTCATGAACCGCACCCTAGTCTAGACTCCTCAGGGATTAGATATAACTGTTCCCACATTACTTATTTGGGTATCAAAATCCCTAGACAGTTAGACCAGATATATGGTCTCAATTTTTCACCCTTAGTCCAGAAAATATTGAAGGAACTACAAACTTGGGAAGTTTTCCCTGTCTCATTGATGGGGAGAGTCCAACTAAACAAAATGTTTAGCTTCAGGAAGCCACTTTACCCCCTACAAATGATACCCATTTTACTTAAACATAGAGATGTACAACTCTAAGAATCTGCATTTACACAATTTTTACAGAATTTAGTGTAGGCTACATACAAGCTCCTTTGGGCAAACCTGTGAGTCCCTACCAGTGGAACCATAGCCAACAGATGACATTAGAGACCATACTTCTTCCTTACTTCCCTTCATGTAATTAAAGTATCCCTCAGAAGAAGTCAATTTACTTATCCGTATGTTTTTGGGATGTGGGAGGAAACCAGAGTGCACAGAGAAAACCCACACAAACATGGGAAGAACATACAAACTCTGGGCAGATAGTGCTCTGGTTGGTGGTATTTCGAACAGGAGACCCAGGGCTGCAAGGAAGGATTGTGGGACGAATCCCATTAATTTGCTTTGATATAAGAGTGCTTTGGATTACAGGCATGTTTCCAAAACGAATTATGCCTGCAAACTAAGGCTCCACTGTATATATACTGTAAAACAATAGCTTTAAATTGTATATACAGCTATTGTAAACCATATGGAATTACAGTAAATGAGAGGGGATGGTGTTTGTTTCTCCCACTCCTATGAAGAGATAAAAATGAATGCTAAAGGGTGCCATACACTGGTTGATTGCCACCAGATCGACCAACAGATAGATCCTTCTCTGATCGAATCTGATCAGAGAGGGATTTATTGGCTGCCCATACACTGCACACAGATTTTGAATCGATTTCAGCATGAAATCTATTTACAACCTGTGGAGCTGCTGTTGCCGCCCTGCCTTGCCGCCCCTGCTTCGCCAGCCAGCCGCAATACATCACATGTCCGCCGGCGTGAATCCCCGGGTCTGTGCTGTCCCTTCTTCCAGCTTCCGCCTCCATCTCCTCTCCACTTCCTGTCCCGTCCTGTGACAAGCTGAAGTTCAAACAGTAAAGCGCCCTCTACTGTTTGAATTTCACCTTCTCACAGGATGGGATAGAAAGTGAAGACGGAGAAGACGCTGGAAGCAGTGAGAGACTGCAGGGACCTGGGGAGTCGCGCCGGCGGACAGGTGATGTATTGCTGCAGCTATGCCGCAACGGTTGTCGCCATATCGAACACCGCTAACGGCGCGCTCCTGACAATCGAGATAAATTTTCCGCCTGGACTGATTGACTGAATCGATCAATTTTAGGTGGAAAACTGACAACATTTGCGTTAACGTTTTCACAGCAGATTCGATCACAGTGATCGAATCTGCTGTATTTTGACAGGAAATCGTTGTAGTGTATGGGTACCTTAACCACTTAAGGACCACAGTCTTTTCACCCCGTAGCCACCCTGGCGTTCTATTTCCCCAGGATTTCCGTGCAAAAAGTGGTTCAATTAATTTCCAATAATTTTCAACCAATTTTTTTTGCAATCATTTTTTTTATATTGAATTCAATACAGGTTATTGTATTGAATTCAATAAAAAAAAAGTGTTTGCTGCGAGATTTTGATGATGCTGTGTGACATTGGTGCCATCAACGCCGATCGACGGGGGACATGTGATCGCCAAGGGAGAAGCAAAATCCGCCAAGGGACATGGAAGAAGGCACTGGAGAAGCTATCAGAGGTACGCGGCGAGGGATCAGCATGCCAATGGTGAGTATAAGACCCAGATGTATAGCCAGATGTATTAGCCAGATGTGCAGCCAGGTGTAGTTAGCTAGATGTTTTGCCAGGTATATAGGGAGCAAGATGTTTGCTGGTGTATAGGAGACAGATGTGCAGCCAGGTGTATAGGAGACAGATGTGCAGCCAGGTCTAGGGAGTCATATGTATAGGGAGCTAGGTTTGCGGGTGCCTCTGCCCCCCCCAACCCCATTGCCCCCGATGCCCCCTAACTGTGGCCGGGTGTCCCTTCTGTGGGGGGGGGGCTCCCCTTCTGTGCTGGCTGGTAGTGGCCGGCGGGGATCCCCTCTGTGTGTGGGGGGGGGGGGGGGAATCCCCATACTGTGCGTGTGGGTGGCCCTTCTGTGTGTGCATTGGGGGGGGGCAGGTATCATCCTTCTATGGGGGCTAGTCGTGGTGGGTCGGGGACACCCCCTTCTGTGGTGGGTGGGAGGTGGGGGTCCCCATCTATGCGGGCTGTGGGTGGCCTCTCCCTCCTCTTCCCCCATCCCTCCCTCTCTGTCCTCCATGCCCCCATTCTCACCCCTGATCCTGTGTCCCCCCCACTACACACAGCATACAGAACTAGCATCCAGCCACCCTGGGAATCCCTGTGCAGCCGGCGGGGCAGAGAATGTGTGGGGCTGTGCAGGGATTCCCCTTCTTTGCCGGCGGGTGGCTGGTGCGGGGATCCTCTCTGTGGGGGGGCCGGGGATCCCCGTACTGTGCATGCGGGGTGACCCTTTTGTGTGTGCGGGGGGGCGGGTATCCCCTTCTATGGGGCTGGTCTTGGCCGGTCGGGGACACCCCCTTCTGTGGTGGGGGGAAGGTGGGTGTCCCCATCTATGTGGGCTGTGGGTGGCCTCTCCCTCCTCTTCCCCATCCCTCCCTCTCTGTCCCCCGTGCCCCCCCCCCCCCGATCCCGTGTCTCCCCCCTGTAAGAAGCCCTGATCTACTCACCTGAGGGCTTTCTCCTGCGGCGGCCACGATGGACACCCTCCTCCTCCATCGCGAAGTCTCGTGTTCTCTGTAATTACAGTACGCAGCTTGGTGACGTCACCAAGCCGCGTACTGTAATTACACAGACCGGGACTTCGGCGATGGAGGAGGAGGGTGTCCATCGTGGCCGGCGCAGGAGAAAGCCCTCAGGTGAGTAGATCAGGGCTTCTTACAGGGGGGAGACACGGGATCGGGGGGGGGGGGGCACGGGGGACAGAGAGGGAGGGATGGGGAAGAGGAGGGAGAGGCCACCCACAGCCCACATAGATGGGGACACCCACCTTCCCCCCACCACAGAAGGGGGTGTCCCCGACCGGCCAAGACCAGCCCCATAGAAGGGGATACCCGCCCCCCCGCACACACAAAAGGGTCACCCCGCATGCACAGTACGGGGATCCCCGCCCCCCCGCACAGAGAGGATCCCCGCACCAGCCACCCGCCGGCAAAGAAGGGGAATCCCTGCACAGCCCCACACATTCTCTGCCCCGCCGGCTGCACAGGGATTCCCAGGGTGGCTGGATGCTAGTTCTGTATGCTGTGGGTAGCACAGATCGCTACCCACAGCGTGCTGGCAGGCATCCAGCCATCCTGGGGAATCCCTCTGATGAGGGAAAAGTGCAGCCGGCGGGGAAGAGAAACAAGAAATCTCCCTGGCGGTATTGACGAGCTCAGCTCGTCAATACCGCTTTCAGCAAGTTTTTCCTGGACGAGCTGAGCTCGTCAATACCGCCAGGGTGGTTAAGGACCATAGCCTTTTTTTCCATTCAGACCACTGCAGCTTTCACGGTTTATTGCTCGGTCATACAACCTACCACCTAAATGAATTTTTCCTCCTTTTGTTGTCACGAATACAGCTTTCTATTTTTTTAACTTTCTGTGATAAAATTTGTCAAATAAAGTAAAATTTCTGTATACATTTTTGTCCAAATTTATTGTGCTACATGTCTTTGATTAAAAAAAATCCAATAAGTGTATATTTATTGGTTTGGGTAAAAGTTATAGCGTTTCTGACTTTTCTGACCACCTGTCATGTTTCATGAGGTGCTAGAATTCCAGGATAGTATAAATACCCCCCAAATGACCCCATTTTAGAAAGAAGACATCCTAGGGTATTCACTAAGAGGCATAGTGAGTTCATAGAAGATTTTATTTTTTGGCACAAGTTAGCGGAAAATGACACTTTGTGACAAAACAAAAAAAAAGTTTTCATTTCTGCTAACTTGTGACAAAAAAAAAAATGAAATCTGCCACGGACTCACCATGCCCCTCTCTGAATACCTTGAAGTGTCTACTTTCCAAAATGGGATCATTTGTGGGGTGTGTTTACTGTCCTGGCATTTTGGGGGGTGCTAAATTTTAAGCACCCCTGTAAAGCCTAAAGGTGCTCATTGGACTTTGGGCACCTTAGCACAGTTAGGCTGCAAAAAAGTGCCACACGTGGTATTGCCATACTCAGGAGAAGTAGTATAATGTGTTTTGGGGTGTATTTTTACACATACCCATGCTGGGTGGGAGAAATATCTCTGTAATTGACAATTTTTAGATTTTTTTTTACACACAATTGTTCATTTACAGAGAGATTTCTCTCACCCAGCATGGGTATGTGTATAAATACACCCCAAAACACATTATGCTACTTCTCCTGAGTACAGCGATACCACATGTGTGGCACTTTTTTGCACCCTAACTGCGCTATGGGGCCCAAAGTCCAATGAGTACCTTTAGGATTTCACGGGTCATTTTGAGACATTTGGTTTCAAGACTACTCCTCACGGTTTAGGGCCCCTAAAATGCCAGGGCAGTATAGGAACCCCATCGGCTGTGGGCGGGCGTAATGTTGTTAAAGAGACTCTGTAACAACATTTTTAGCCTTATTTCTTCTATCCTATAAGTTCCTATACATGTTCTAATGTGTTCTGGCTTACTGCAGCCTTTCTAGTTGCACAGTGGCTGTGTTATCTCTGTTATATGATCTAATCTTCTCTCCTCTGTAATTAGGCTTATTGCAAATGCACAACCGAATGCAAGCAGATAATCCAGAACTGTCCGTTTGCAGCTCCACTGCAATAGACAGAACACGCTACAGGTGCCAGGGTATAAGTAGCCAGGTATAGGTGCCACCAGTATATGTAGCCAACTGTAGGTGCCACAGTATAAGTAGCCAGGTATAGGTGCAGCCAGTATATATAGCCAGCTGTATGTGCCGCAAAGTGCCTCCCTTCCCTCCCCAGAGATGCCCGACGTTCTGCAGGAAAGAGGATTTACTCACCGTGTCCTCTGTCCAGTGGCAATCACACATCCTCCCCCACTGCATACAGCTCGATCTACCATTTAAAGTACTGGGACGTGGCTTACTGATGTCAGCAAGCCGCGTCCCGGTACTGACAGTAGATGGAGCTGTATGCGGTGGGGAAGGATGTGGGATTGCCGCTGGACAGAGGCCATGGCGAGTAAATGCTTTTTCCTGCAGAGAGCAGGGGATCTGGGGGAGGGGGGTGAAGGAGAGGGTATTGCAGAGGGGAAGATGGCTGCAGAAGGCAGGAAGGGAGACTGAATTACTGCAGGGAGGGAAGGATACTGTAGGCAGGTGGGGGATTGCTTATGAGTATCGCTCCAGAGAGGGGCGTCTCTGCGGGCAGGCAGGCGAGCGATCGCTGGTGGTAGGATAGCTGCAGGGAGATTGCCGCAACATCTCTGCCCCGCCGGCTCCACGTGGGTTCCCTAGGATGGCTGGATGTTTGGTCTGCACACCGTGGGTAGCACAGACCGCTACCCATAGTGTGCCACCCGGCATCCAGCGATCCTAGGGAATCCCATAGGAGTTAAAAAAAGTGGAGCCGGTGGGGCAGAGCAGCTAGAAAACTCCCCGGCAGTATGGATGAGCCTGACTAGTCAATACCGACTGCAGCATCTTTTTACTGGACGAGTCACGCTCGTCCTTACCGATAGGGAGGTTAACTGGGGCTTCCTCCAGCCCCATGTGCTCTGTGTGCTCCCGGGTGGCTCAGTTCTGTTTTTCATACTGGCTTGAGTGGGAGACATTAAACAAAACTGTCCTCCCAGTATAAGATGTTACTTCCCACCAGCCAGGTGCAACACCTAGCTACTGCAGCCTGGATAAGCATCATTTTAGCACAAACCATATCCATATCGACACCGATCACAATATCAAATGTATATTAGCTCTAAATAAAATAACCATTGTTTCTGTAAGATTAAAGTATACCTGAGATGAAATAATGTACAATATTTATACTCACCTGGCTCTTCCTCCAGTCCCATGTGCTCCATGGGCTTCCTCTCCATCCTCCCAGGTGCCTCCTCTCTTCTTCAATCTTCACCGGTAATTGGGTCACAGTTGCACCAGTCTGCCAGGAGAAAAGTACAATATAAATGTGCTGTGTTTTGTCTTGTCTCGTGATGGTGAATTGTATGGTGGTAACTTATGGTTAAGTTATGTGACCCAGTACTGGGAGTGAAGTTTGTTGGTCAATATTAGTTTATTATATTACTAGGAGACCTAAGCCCGTTTCAAAATGGGCTCTAGGTCTGTGTCAGAAGGAGGCCCTCTCCTCCCTGCCTCCCCTGTGACCGCCGCCACCCTGCCAGCGCGCCGCACACGCATGCCGCGCGCACGCACGCACGCACACACCTGGCCGGCCCCCTTGCCTGTCCTGCTCTCTGTGTCAAGGCTGTCCATGCGCACATGCGCAGTAGTGCAAAGCACGGACACACACACACAGGGACGAAGAGACACAGGGGAATTATTATATAGGATGGTTCATAATAAACCAATATAAAAACTGCAGCCTATAAATGGCAAATAAGATTGTGGGTTTCTTTAATCATAGTATATGAAGTGTATACATGCATTCCCATGCATCCATCTCATTAATCCAGGTCCATTATCCACATCCTTTCTACCAATTTAAATATTTAAACCTTACAATGCATTGTTATTGGAACATTGTGTAATAATGTTTCACTGCAGTTCCAGAATGTTCCACAAGATGTCACTGTTGCAGGCTTAAACTATATTTACATATAGTGTATTAACATGCGATTCTTATTTTATTTTTCAGTCAAATAAATGTAAAAATTATTTTTTATATGACATTTTTTTAGAGGTAGGTGACATATATATCAGCACTTTCCTCGTGCTATGCTATTTAATTTGCATTAAATAATTAAGCTTAATTAATATATTAACCAAGCTGTATGAAGTAAGGTTCATAATTTAAATTCTTTGACTTAGTCCATTGGATTTTCTCTGTTAGAATTATTGTGGAGGCTATCAGTGGCGGCTCCAGGAAATTTTTTTAGGGGGTGCTATGCAGGTGCTGGACCAATTTCCGGGGGAGCTGACGAAATGGGTGTGGCTACAACCTGCGGCGCGCGAAGCGCGCCGCGGCGAAAAAATGGGCGTGGTCATGACCGGATGAGGGCGGGGCTAACTGTAATTTAAAGTGAACCCAGGGTGAGAGTGATATGGTGGCTGCCATATTTATTTCCTTTTAAACAATACTAGTTGCCTGGCAGCCCTGCTGATCTATTTGGCTGTAGTAGTGAACTGAATTACACCAGAAACAAGCCATGCAGCTAATCTTGTCAGTTCTGACAATATTGTCAGAAACCCCTGACCTGCTGCATGCTTGTTCAGGGTCTATGGTTGAAAGAATAAGAGGCAGAGGACCAGCACGGCAGCCAGGCAACTGGTATTGCTTAAAGGGAGATAATTATGGCAGCCTCAATATTATTCTCACCTCGGGTTCCCTTTAAAAGTGCAACGCAAAGACAGAGGGCCCAAGTTTTGGTGACCCTTTTCCCAGAAAATTCACATAATTGTGCAGGTTTTCTCAAGAAAATACACGTAATGTGAGCATATTTTAACAAAAAACGTCCAATGACCCCAATATGCACAATCGTTATCAGATATGGCCCCAATATGCACAATCGGTAGCAGATATGGCCCCAATATGCACAATCGGTAGCAGATATGGCCCCAATATGCACAATCGGTAGCAGATATGGCCCCAATATGCACAATCGGTAGCAGATATGGCCCCAATATGCACAATCGGTAGCAGATATGGCCCCAATATGCACAATCGGTAGCAGATATGGCCCCAATATGCACAATCGTTATCAGATATGGCCCCAATATGCACAATCGTTATCAGATATGGCCCCAATATGCACAATCGGTAGCAGATATGACCCCAATATGCACAATCGGTAGCAGATATGACCCCAATATGCACAATCGGTAGCATATATGACCCCAATATGCACAATCGGTAGCAGATATGACCCCAATATGCACAATCGGTAGCAGATATGACCCCAATATGCACAATCGGTAGCAAATATGACCCCAATATGCACAATCGGTAGCAGATATGACCCCAATATGCACAATCGGTAGCAGATATGACCCCAATATGCACAATCGGTAGCAGATATGACCCCAATATGCACAATCGGTAGCAGATATGACCCCAATATGCACAATCGGTAGCAGATATGACCCCAATATGCACAATCGGTAGCAGAAATGACCCCAATATGCACAATCGGTAGCAGAAATGACCCCAATATGCACAATCGGTAGCAGAAATGACCCCAATATGCACAATCCGTAGCAGAAATGACCCCAATATGCACAATCGGTAGCAGATATGACCCCAATATGCACAATCCGTAGCAGATATGACCCCAATATGCACAATCCGCATCACCTGAAAAAGAAAAGAAAAACCCATTTACTCACCTACAGCCAGAAGACCTTCTTTCCCGACCTCCTGTCCCGAGTCCCGACCTCCTTGTGGCGCGCAGCGCCCGTGCGCCCACGATCCTCTTCCTTCCCGACGTCACGACGAGACTTCCTGCCTGCATGCAGAGAGCAGGGCTACGGGAAAATGGCCGCCCGAAGTCTGCAGAACAGGGCTCCGGGCGGCCATCTTACCGTAGCCCTGCCTGCTGCTCTGTGCTGCCGCTGTGAACTGACTTGGCGTCTTTTAGACGCCTGAAGTCAGTTCACTCCAGGGGGTGCTTTGGGGGTGCTTGGACAATTCTAGGGGGTGCTCGAGCACCCCCAAGCACCCCCCTGGCGCCGCCCCTGGAGGCTATTACAGTATTTTGTTGTACACAGCCCGGCAAAACTCAGCTTTCAATGACTAGTGCATGTGACCTCCTGAAGTGCTAAAATCATCAGGCAGGCGAACCACATTAAAGTCCTTAAAAGCTTAAGATTGAAAGGGCACTGATCCACTCTCGAACACGACACACATGTTGTTCAGTAAGTTTCTGTCTACCACTGGAATTCCCTGTACATTCCCTGAATTCCCTATGGGACTGTAGGCAATATTTCCAATACCATCATACTTATTTAAAAAAACACAATAATGACACAAAACACTCCAGACTGGCATGTTAAGGCTGTGGCAATATTTATTGTTTTACAAAATCTTTTTGAGGTCCATAAACTTTATTAAAGATATTGTTATTTAACCACTTCGGGACCAGCACCCTCTGCCCCTTTAAGGACCAGAGGGTGCTGGTCCAGTAAAGGGCCGCTTCCCGACGAATCGCCGCTAAAATCCGCCGCTCCCGACGGTCACGACGCTCTGTCCCCGCCGCAGGCTGCTCTCTCTGCCATCGGTATGACGGCAGAGCGCTGTGCGCCAGTCAGGAGCCGCTTTCATTGGCTCCTGACCCTGTCACTTCATGTAAGCCAATGGGAACAGCTTACATGAATGACAGGGCCAGGAGCCAGTGAAACCGGCTCCTGCCCGGCTCACAGTGCTCTGCCATCATAGAGGCGGCAGGGCAGCTGATTTCGTGCAGATCGAGCGCGGACAGCGGCGGGGATGGGCGGGGGCGCGCGGTCAATGGGACGTAGAGATTACATCCGGTCAGAACCGCAGCGCCCCCTGCCCCCCTTAGATTTATACTGCGGCGGTCCACAGTAGGTTAACATTTGTTTTATCTAAATATCAAGGTTCAAAATAACTTCACTCAAGAAAAGGACCCCAACGACCAAGGTTGTCCACACTTTTTTAGCATGACTTCACTAATAAAGATTTGACCACGACGACTCCACTGCAGAATGGGGAAAGGGTGGGAAGTGAGCTTGACCTAGACCACGCTAGAGAAAGAAGCAGTTTATCTGGCTGAAACAGCCCTTTATATACACCTAATTTACCTGTGATTTGTTGCTGCAACAATGTTTCACCCTAGCAACACCTGGCAGATTACTCTACCTCTCTCAGCCGACCAATCAGCAGCTATATACCTGACACTTGCACTGCACCAAAGCCCAACCAATCAGAGAAGCGGCTACCTCAGAGAGGGAAATGTGAAAATGTTTCACAAACTCCTCACAGAATTGCCAAAGACCCATATAGGGTCTCTTTTATGCAATACAGCCCTTTTCATGGGACTGTAGGCAATGCCCTTCTTCTCACAGGCTTCACTCTCATCCCGGCGGACCGCGATCATCATACTCTCTCAGGGAAAAGGAGAGGTGGTGGGGTCTGCTTTTACATCAACTCCTCATGGTGTACGAACAGTTCGCTATTAGCCAGGAAGTGTACCCCTGAACTTAAACTCCTAATTGTCAACTGTAGGCCAACCTACTCACCCAGGGAGTTCTCCTCCTATGTCCTCGTTGGAGTATACATCCCCCCGGATGCTGACGTCAAGCTTGCTGAAAGTGACCTTAGTGACATTATCACACAGTGGGAGATGACCCTTCCAGACTCCCTGTTCATCGTTATGGGTGACTTCAACAAGGCCAACCTCGGTTGAGAGCTGCCACGGTACCACCAGCATGTAACCTGCCCCACCAGGGATGCTAGCACCCTCGACCACTGCTATACGGTCCTGAAAGATGCCTATAAGGCCACCCCATGGGCAGCATTGGGCTTTTCTGACCACTGCCTCATCCACCTGGTCCCCACCTACAGGAGACGACTTGAATCGGCAAAGCCAGTCCTAAAGTCCAAAAGAGTGTGGTCAAGCGAGGCAAAGAACTAACTCCAGGCCTGTTTTGACAGCACGGATTGTAAGGCTCTAGAATCACCAAACCTGGACGAGTGGGCAGACACCGTCACATTCTACATAAGATTCTGTGAGGACTCCTGCATCCCCTCAAAGTCCTTCAAGACCTATCCAAATAACAAGCCATGGTTTTCCAACAGGCTACGACAGCTGCGGAAGTGCAAAGAAGCTGCACACAAGTCCGGCTCCCTAGAGGACTTCAGGATAGCCAGGAACTCCCTCAACAGGGAGCTGAGAACAGCTAAAAGGGAGTATGCAGAAAGGCTGAGACAGAACCTCCACTCTAACGACCCACGGGCCGTCTGGAAGGGGCTCAAGTTGGCCACAAACTACAAGCCCCCCCCCCCCTCAACATGCTACACCAAGCGCTGAGCTAGTCGAGGAACTCAGCAATTTCTACTGCCGGTTCGAGGATCCAACAGAACCGCAGAGGCACCCTACACCCTCTTCCCTTCTCTCCGCAAGCACAAACTCTCTCCTTCCAGCTGTGAACGAGGCTGAGGTCTTGCGCTACCTGTCCACACTGAACACCAGGAAAGCCTCAGGCCCTGACTGTGTGTCCCCAGCCTGCCTTAACCTCTTGACGACCAGCTAACGCCAATCGGCGTAAACTGGTCGTCTGCGGGTTACCATGGAAACGGCCGCTCGGTCGAGCGGCCTTTCCATGTCAGTTCACGGAGGGTGTCTCCGTGAACAGCCGGAGAGCCGCCGATCGCGGCTCGCCGGCAAAATGTAAGCACGCGGGGAAGAAATCCCCGCTGTTTACATCATACGGCGCTGCTGCGCAGCAGCGTCGTAAGGCAGATCGGCGATCCCCGGCCTCTGATTGGCCGGGGATCGCTGGCATCTGATAGGCGGAAGCCTATCCTTCAATGCGCAGGACGGAACTCCGTCCTGCGCATTACGGAGAGAGGGAGGTAAGGAGGCAGAGGGCGGAAATGGCTGCGGAGGGGGGCTTTGAGGAGCCCCCCCCGCAAAACGCAGATGGCCGGCGGCGATCAGACCCCCCCGGCAGGACATCCCCCTAGTGGGGAAAAAAGGGGGGAAGTCTGATCGCCCTGGCATAATACTGATCTGTGCTGCGGGCTGGAGAGCCCACGCAGCACAGATTAGCCAATACAGCCCTGGTCGGCAAGTGGTTAAAACCGGCTCACGGCAGCTGGCCCCTGTCCTTACCTCCATATACTCCAAGTCTCTGTGTGAGGGCAAGGTCCCTTCATGCTTTAAAAAGCCCACCATTATCCCTGTCCCCAAAAAGCCAGGAGTCTTGGACCTCAATAACTTCAGACCAGTGGCCCTCACATCCGTCATCATGAAAACCTTTGAGAGAGTGGTCCTATCTTTTCTTAAAGACTCCACACTGCACCGACTTGATCTATTTCAATGCGCATACAGAGCTAATAGGTCCACTGATGATGCGATCAACATCTGCCTGGAGTACATCACGGGCCATCTGGACAAACCGAACTCATACACCAGGATGCTCCTCCAAGACTTCAGCTCGGCTTTCAACACTATCAGTCCACGTATACTGCATGACAATCTTGAGGAACTTGACGTCCACCCCACCCTCCGCTGTTGGATCACAGACTTTTTAACAGACAGGTACCAAACTGTGAAGCTAGGCAACATCTCCTCCAGACCTAGAATTACCAACACTGGTGCCCCTCAAGGCTGTGTCCTGTCACCCTTCCTGTTCTCGCTTTATACAAACAACTGCACATCCATGGCAAACTCTGTTAAGGTCATAAAATTTGCCGATGACACTACCGTTGTCGGCCTTGTAAGCAATAATGATGAGCAGGCCTACAGACAGGAGGTGGAAAGAATCTGCCAATGGTGCAGAGTGAACAAGCTAGTTCTCAATACAACCAAAACTGTGGAGATGCTCATTGACTTCAGGAGGAAGAGCACCACCCCTCGTCCTATCTACATAGGTGGTTCTGAAGTGGAAAGAGTATCCAGAGTTGGCCTCCTGGGCACCACGATCTCTGAGGACTTGAGCTGGAAAGCAAACACTATCTCAACCCAAAAGAAGGCCCAGCGGAGACTTTTCTTCTTGCGTCAATTAAAGAAGTTTGGCATGGCTCAAGAACTGCTAAAGTCCTTCTACTCTGCCACTATCGAGTCAGTCCTTTGCTCCTCCATCCTGGTCTGGTACGCCGGTGCCTCTGCCAGCGACAGGTACAAATTACAGAGGGTCATCAGAACAGCTGAGAAAATAATTGGGAAACCCCTTCCCCCACTGGAGCTCATTCACAACTCTAGGATGGGGTCCAGAGCGAAGAAGATTGCAAATGATCCATCACATCCAGGCCATCGGTTCTTCAGTCGGGTTCCATCAGGTCGAAGGTTCCGGGCTATCCACACCAAAACATCGAGGCACAGTGACACTTTCTTCCCCACGGCGGTGAGACTCTTGAACGCTACCTAGGCCTCTGAGCCGCCCCCTCCCCCCATCTACAGTCAAACCTTACTTTTAGTTGCCACTTGCTACACCACACTACTGTGAATGGAACCCTTGCCACCAATGTTTTTGTTGTGTTGTTGCTTTCTTTTGCTTTTCAATGTATCAAGTGGAAATGTTTTGATCACTGTCTCGCACTGTCTCATATTTTATTTTCTTGCTGCTGTAATTTTTCTCGCTGCTGTAACTTCATTGTTCACCACCTAAGTGCCTGTTTGTTGCAAAAACCAATTCCGGGCATGACCCAGTCATGTTTGGCGAAATAAGTGGATTCGGATTCTGATTCTGATTCTGATTTCCAATACCATAATAGTTATTTAAACAAACACAATAATGACACAAGACATTCCAGGCTGGCATTTTAAGGCGGTGGCCTTCTTTATTGGCTTACAAAACCTTTTTGCGGTCCATAAACTTTATTAAAGATAACTTTATTCAGTAAATAACCAAAAACATAACTCATTTGTTTATCTAACATCACGATTCAGAATAACTTCACTCAAGAAAACTGTAAGGACCCCACCCGCCAGACTAAATCTAGCCTGGCACCCCACCAACAGCCTTCTCTATGCAGCTCTGGAGCCCTAAGTTAAATATGTCCATGTAACGATTGTGGAATCGTCTCCGTGGTCAGCGCACCAGACGTGCGCTGACGCGGCGGATTTCCTCCACAAGCGTATTATTGCGGACACCCAGGCTAGGTGCTATGCACCTGCAGAGGGCAATTCCCACCGGCAGATGGCGCTGTGGAGTGCAGGCGAACACAGCCGCTGCACAGCCACAGATGCCAAATGGGAATTGTACAGATCCGGGACAAGGTACAATCAGGCAGGGCTGGATAGCCCACAGGGAACAGAGCAAAGGGACAGAACCAATGTGTGCCCACCAAATTAGTCGCCACCCAGCGACGGCGAACACACAAGGGCGGAAACAAAGTAGGAAACGCAATCGCAAGAATGGCGATTGCCAATAGCCACACAAGACTGAGCAGGACAGAGCACAAGGGTAGCAAAGGCACAGCAAATCATACAAAGAGAAAGATAAAGAAAATAACAAACGCTAGCTGAACGCGAACACCGCACTCATTCGCAACAGTGCACGCGTTCGTGCGCAGTCTCCGCGTGTTACGCACAACAGAGACAAGCACGCCTAACTAACCAAAGACAGACAAACACGAAACAGAGAACGCGAGCGCTTGCTTAACGGTTACCTCAACGAGCCTACAGCAAGCGTTTCGAATCAGACAAGACAGACAAACGTGAAACAGGAACTAGGCAGAAAGGATCCACCGCTCTTCCGTCAGAGCAAGTGTGATCCAAGCAGAAACACAGATCAGAACAATCCACAGCCGCTACCGCTAGCGGTTAGTGCGATTCAGGAAGACAGATCAGAAGGATCCACAGCACTAGCGAAAAGTGGCTAGCGCGATCCAGGTACAGAGTAGCAGAACAGAAGGATCCCCAGCGCTAGCGAAAAGTGGCTAGCGCGATCCCAGAAGACAGAACAGAAGGATCCCCAGCGCTAGCGAAAAGTAGCTAGCGCGATCCCAGGAGACAGAACAGAAGGATCCCCAGCGCTAGCGAAAAGTGGCTAGCGCGATCCCAGAAGACAGAACAGAAGGATCCACAGCACTAGCGCAAAGAGACTAGTGCGATCCAGAGAAGATAATAACAGAACAGAAGGGCCTACCAGTAGCAACCGCTGCTCTGGTTAGCACCCCACAGACAGACAGAACAGGCAATACAAATAATACAATCCTAACTAGACTAGGGAATCTGCCTAGCGCAGTCCCGCGAATAACTCTAAACTAATCTTCAACGAGAAGTAGCATGGCTGACACTCACTAGGAGTGTATACTACATAGCAACGGCTGACACTCCAGCAGTGTCCATCAGGAACAGACCATGGAAGGGAAATGTCCAGCAAAGCATTCTGGGAGCCAGTCATCAAAAGAAGGCAGGTAAGGGATTTGCATGACTAATGTATGCAAATCCCTCAGCAACACAAGCTGCACAACTGACAGAAGGTCTCCTTTCCAGAGTCCTGCAGCAAGCAAACCTAAACAATGGTCAAAAGGCTGCCTGCCTGCGCAGGCAGCTGAGCGGATTCTCACAGTCCAGACCAATGTCACTCAAATGCACTCTGTCCCCTCTATACAGGCCATTCACACCACCCTCCAAGTCTACATGGCGGTAGTCAAAACCTGCAATCTTAGGTAAGTATTTGGCCAGCCGATGGTTGAGATGCTTCCTGATCTTCTCACAAGGGTGCAGACCAGCTGAGTCCAGCCATAACAGCCTAGGGACAACCTCTGAAAAAAGATTACTGATTGCGGTAAGAGAGCCTTAAAAACTGTCAGGTCATCACGGATATTGCAATACAATTATAGTTAGTTATAGTATTCACCAGACTAAACAAAACTGTTTTCAACTGAGACCACAGCATTCCCCTGACTCTGTGCCAATAAATCGCATATTCATTAGGGTCCATAATTAAGTTTGCTGAGTAGCATCTTCGTGCAGCTCTGTCGTGTGCCCAAAAAATGAAGGAGTGGCCTACTATCCATACCGCTTTCTTTACTCCTGAAAGATAAAATACAAATTAGGGTTGAACATAAAATTTAAAAGCATTGGACCTCCACCTACCCAATTTTTTTTTTATCACACTTTCACTTAAACCCAAAGTAGCGGCCTCAGTTGCAGCCCCAATATGGAAAGAGTGAGTTGTTATTCTGAGAGACCCAAGGCCTGCTTCTTTAGCACAGAGCTGTAAAACTGAATTAAACTGGAAGACAGTCAATGGAAGACCATTTTAATGTTGCAAAAGAGTGCCCACTGATACACCTTTTACCTGGCTGGAGATAGTTATTCAGGTTTCCTAAAGGGCATAATTTATTTCCCGGCCAAGCATTCAATTTCACTATATCGCCCTTTCCTAAATGATCTGTTTTGGTTCTTTGAACCAAAATACCAAACTTGGAGTCGATTTTTATCACATTCTCAAATTTCAAACCCAAATAATTTTTCTTACTCTAAGACACTAGATCCAATACACGCAACGCCGCGAAAAACATGAGACAAAAAGCTCAATGGAAAAGAAGTGATTCAAAATGCGAAGAACAAACACGCTCCGTCGCTTCCCAGACCAAAGTCAAATACTCCAAAGTAACCTGCTGCCTAGAATCAGGTTTATGAGTACCATGCTTATGACCTTTCAATAATTGTTGGAACGAAAAGTAAGAATTGCACGCCGGGCAGTTATGTAAGAGATTCCTGCTAAACATTTTGAAATGTGAGAATAAGAGTAACCCTTCTTCATGTGTGCTTCTCATATACAGTATCTAGCTCATTCTTTCCCAATAGTTGTGAGAAGTCCGCCCATTCCCTCCATGCAACAGAATAGGCCTGCCAGGTCGCCATTGAGACCGAGTTCTTAATTCCCAGGCCAATCAATTCCATATGAGATCCCACAGGAAATATGGTATCTCCTCTCCCACAGGCTGTGCTGCCAGGGCCAAAGAAGAGAACTTCTCCATCTGAAAGCGTGACAAAGAGCAATTAACGCTCCATTTGACACTTCGCAGGAGTTATTTGGTGGGGAATTAACGGATTCACAGCCATTATTGTTACAACAACATGAAGGCGCTAAGCAAGTTACACCACCTCATATGTCTGAGTTAGGCGTCACTATGGACATAAGGTATGAGGAGGATGATGAAGTACCTGCTGTTGGTGCAGTTTATGAGGTGTCTGATACAAGCGAAGCTGTGAAGGATGATTATGATGATGACGATGATGATGATACTGCCATGGATGTCACGTGGGATCCTAATAAACATGATTACCAGGGGGACAGTTCAGAGGGGGAGTCAGAGAGGAGTAGGAGGAGACGAGTTGCTGAAAGAAGCAAGGGGAGCTCGTCATCAGAAACAGCTCGTGGCAGTGTCCGGCGGCATGTATCGCCACCTATGGACAGCCAGCCAACATGCCCTTCAACGTCAGCTGCTGTCGCCACCACCAAAGTGCCAAAGGGCTCAGCGGTGTGGAAATATTTTTTGTGTGTCTGCCTCAGATGAGAGCAATGCCATCTGTACTCTCTGCCACCAAAAATTGAGCCGTGGAAAGACCAAGACCCGCGTAGGGACAACTGCCTTACGAAGGCACATGATGAAAAAAACACAAACTGCAATGGGAAGACCACCTAAGGAAAAGCAGCACACAAAAGCAAAGTCACCCTCCTTTTCCTCTTTCTCCTTCAGGTGCATTATCTTCAGCCGCTTTCTCCCTTGCTCCTTCACAGTCACCCTCCTCCACTCCGCCTCTCACGCGGAAGAAGACAATGTCTGCCAGTCACCCCCTTGCCCGGCGTCTGACAGCTGGCTTGGCGGAACTGTTAGCTCGCCAGCTGTTACCATACCAGCTGGTGGACTCTGAGGCCTTCCGAAAATTTGTGGCCATTGGGACACCGCAGTGGAAGATACCAGGCCGCAATTATTTCTCAAAAAAGGCGATACCCAAACTGTACCATGAAGTTGAAAGAGGCGCCTCCGGACGTATACAGCTACACAGCTGGCACTTATTTGACCTGAGGAAGCGGCTTACGCCGAGAAACGTGTTGTCACAATGCTGTTCGCAAATAAATGAAATCATATTTTACCTTAATCTGACCAAGTCAAATTTATTAGTCAGAGAATACCAACTCTTATTCATTATCTTCTGCCATTTCAAAAATGTACTTATTATTTCTATTGGGCGCCTCCAACCATTCAAATTCACTATCAGCAGAACCAGATGTTTCCTCAACACCTGCAGCAGCACAGAGGAGGGGGGAGGAGGAGGAAGAGTCATCTGGGGAAGAGGAGTTATATGAGGAAGGTGTTTTTTTTTGAGGAGGAGGCGGAAGAACAACTGCAGCAGGCGTCGCAGGGGGCTTGTGCTGCTCACAGTTCCCATGGTATTGTTTGTGGCTGGGGGAAGGAGGAGAACTTACCTGATATCACTGAGGAAGAGCAAGAGGAGATGGATAGTACGTCGGCATTCAACTTTGTGCAAATGGCGTCTTTCATGCTGTCCAGCCTGTTGAGGGACCCCCATATAAAAAAACTCAAGGGGAATGACCTGTACTGGGTGGCAACGCTACCAGACCCTCGGTATAAGCACAAAGTGGCTGAGATGTTACCAAATCACCAGAAGGCAGAAAGGATGCAGCACTTGCACAACAAGCTGACAACTATGCTTTACAGTGCGTTTAAGGGTGATGTCACAGCACAACGGAATAAAGGTGTCACTGCCAGTAATCTTCTTTCTCCTCCCATGTCCACGCAGGCAAGGACAGGATGCTCCAGCGATCTCATGGTGATGTCGGACATGCGGACATTCTTTAGTCCAATGCATCGCCTTAGCCCTTCTGGATCCACCCTCCACCAACGCCTTGACCGGCAGGTAGCTGACTAGCTGGCCTTAACTGCGGACGTAGACAACAGCGATGAACCCCTGGACTACTGGGTGCGCAGGCTTGACCTGTGGCCAGAGCTGTCACAATTTGCCATCCAACTTCTGGCTTGCCCTGCCTCAAGCGTTCTGTCAGAAAGGACCTTCAGCGCAGCTAGAGGCATTGTCAGTGAGAAGAGAAGTCGCCTAGGTCAAAAAAGTTTTCAGTACCTCACCTTTATCAAAATGAATAAGGCATGGATCCTGGAGGGCTACTCCCCGCCCCAAGACTAAGTTGGTCCCCACACAGCAACTCTGCCTGCAAGCCATTCGACTGTCTCCTCCGCCACCACCAACAGAGTCCAGACCAGGACTCCAGGTGGATTCCTGAATTTTTAAGGCCGCTGCTAGCAGCGGCCACTACCAAAAACAATAATTATTTTTTCTGGTGCGTGTACATGCCTGCCTAATTTTTCTGGCTGCACTGCGGCTGCAACAACAAAACAAAATCATGTACATGTGTCAATTCCCCTTCGTGATCGTTACCTTGCCGCGGTGAAGGGGCTTGCGTATCACAATGAAGCAATGAGCGCCGGCTATATGAGTGTTTTGGGGTGCACACCAATGATAATAAGGTCGTTGCTTCATTGTGGACAGACCAAATTCGATCAGCTGGACAGTCACTGTTGTTCTATCATTAAGCTACCTCAGCCCGGCAACCATATGGGCTTGAAAACCGCCATGGCCTGCACTCTCGGCATGGTGCGCACCAGTCCAGCACGGCCATCACTACACAAACAGCTGTTTGCGGTGCATTACACAGTGAGTTTAGTCTGTTAGTGTGAAGCAGTACACTAATTACACTGATTGATGTATACATCCGCAAGATGTTTTAAAGCACTTTATGCCTCCAATTTAGCAATGCAATGTGATTTCTGCCCTTAAAATCCTGATGTGCGTCACATCCGGATTTTTCCCCGGGACTTTGGACATGTATCCCACTCCACCATGCCCCTCTCCAGGTGTTAGACCCTTTGAAACATCTTTTCCAACCCTTTTATGGCCAGAATTAATGTTAGAATTTTTGAAAGTTCGCCTGCCCATTGAAGTCTATTGCGATTTGCGAAATTCCATGAATGTTATTAACAACTGATGACAGACATCAGAGTGTATTGCACCCATGAAAAGGAAATCATCTAATTAGTGAATGAGTGAACTGTGCTTGGATATAGCCACAGCTACCCATTCCAAAAAAAGTGGAAAAACTCTCAAAATAGTTACATGACAGTGCGCAGCCCATGGGCAAACATTTATCAAAATAAAAACTATCATTAAAATGAAAACCAAGGGAGTTAAATGAATCTGGATGAATGGGAAATAAACGAAAGGCTGACTTAATATCTGCTTTAGATAATAGTGCAGGACGGCCTAGCGGACGGAGGATTTCAAGTGCATTATCAAAAGATGCATATGAAACCAACGATAATTGATCAGAAATCTCATCGTTTAAGGACTGACCTGCTGGGTAGGACAGATGATGAATCATACGGAAAGCTCCTGGCTCTTTTTTGGAACAATGTTTTTTTTGGAACAATGCCCAAACTTAGCAAAAGGAGGTGAGGCAAAAGGACCTGCTACTCTGCCTTCAATTATTTCCTTATTGGTCTTTTCAAGAACAATACTGGCATGTAATTCAGTAGATTTCAGATTTTTGTACCCAAGAGCAGCCAATGGCCGAAAAGACGGGCAAACGGAAACCCGAACTGGAACCATTAATTAGGAGAAGAGGTTTCTCCTGATCTGGGTAAATTTTGAGCCACGATCAGGGCCGCCATCAGAAATTTTGGGGCCCCTCACACATCATCATGCTTGGGCCCCCAGCTCCCTGAGCCCCCCCACTAGCCACCCCACCCCCGTGTCCGTGCGCGAAGTGCGCTGCGGTGAAAAATGTGCAAGACTCCAACACTGAAGAAAGCGGCATTCACAGTGCGATGGGGCAAAAAGTGGGCGTGACCATGGCATGTTGTGGGTGGAGCCAAATACTAGAAAAATACAGGTAGTCCCCGGTTAACAAATGAGATAGGCACTTGTAGGTCCGTTCTTATCCTTTATCCATTCTCTTTTGTCCACCTCTTTTCTTCCTGTGCCTCGTTTGTCCCCCTCTGTCTCACCTCAGTTTGTGCCGCTTTTGTGTCCTTCTGTGTGACCTCATGTTCCCGTCTCATCTCTTTTATCCCTGTGCCTAATTTGTCCGCCTCTGTTCCCCCTGTGCCTCTTTTATCCCCGTGTTACCTCTTGTCCCCTTCTGTCTCAGTTTGTCCCCCTGCCCTAGCCGGGTATAGGTGCCCCAGTATAGATTTTCAAGGCATAGGTGCCCCCAGTATAGGTAGCCAGGTATAGGTTCCTCCAGTATAAGTAGCCAGCTATAGGTGATGCCCCAGTATTGGTAGCCTGGTGTAGATGACCCCAGTATAGGTAGCCTGGTATAGCTGGTGCCTCAGTATAGGCCAGCAAGATACAGGTGCCTCAGTATAGGTATTCAACTATAGGTGGTGCCCCGGTATAGTTGCCGCCAGTATAGGTAGACTGGTATGGTGCATCAGTATAGGTTAGCCAGGTACAGGTGCCCCCAGTATAGGTAGCAAGCTATAGGCGTCCCAGTATAAGTAGCCAAGTATAGGTGGTTCCCCAGTATAGGTAGCCAGGTACAGGTGGTGCCCTCAGTAAAGGTAGCCAAGTATAGGTAGGTGGTGCCCCAGTATAGGTGGTGCCTCAGTATAGGTAGCTAGGTTATAGGTGGTGCCCCAGTATAGGTAGCCAGGTATTGGTGGTGCCCCAGTATAGGTAGCCAGGTATAGGTGGTGCCCCAGTATAGGTAGCTAGGTATAGGTGGTTCCAGCCCCAGTATAGGTAGCCAGGTATATGTGGTACCCCAGTATAGAAAGTCTGCTGTAGCAGGCTCACTCATCTGCTCCCCACGTTCAATCACTGATGTCACTCTTCTCTGGAAAGTGGTGTGCTGGTTAGTGAGCCACAGGCCCGCAGCCAGCACATGCGGCCCTTCCAGCGCTTTGGGTAGGGCCCAGGGCCCCAGAAGCCCTGGGCCCCTCACAGCAGAGTCAGTTGTCCCCCCCTGATAGCTGCCCTGGCCATGATAGCATGTTTTCTAGCCTCACTGGCGTGGCTGCCCTTGAGAAAAAGCTCCTTGGCTTGAGAATTGGCAGCTGCTTTTTTGAAACACTTAAAAAGCTGGATGGGAAAAAAACGCATTTGTGGCGGTACTTGCAGGTACCTGGCCACTTACACTGTTTGTTATTGAACATAAAACAGATTCCTCTTTTATAGTGTGAATTAGTGGATGGATGATTATTCTGCTTAAAGGATGAAACTTTCTGCAGCATCATCAAATCCAGCCAAAGCTCTGCGTCTTTGGATCCCCATTTTTTAGCAAAGGGTGAGTCCCTTTCCAATATTTGGTGTGGTGGAGGTGTGAACCAAGCTAAAAGATCGCCATAGAAGAACTAAACTGAAAAACTGTTGTACTATTGGATGGTGAAGGGGACATTGTTTCCCCCACATAGCAGGACTATGTTGCGCTGCATACAATCTGACTGTGTAACCTGTGATAGAGCAGTATCAGTATGCAACCCAGCCTGTCCAACACCCCTGTGTTCCCATACCCTCCCATCATTATCCACAGTCTGTACATTATGCTGCATAAAGGCATTTGCTAAAGCTTTAAATAGGTCAGCTACAGGGCCATACATACCAGCTCATGCAGCTTGTGAGGATGCTTAGCAAGCCTGGCCCAACACTGGGATCTGTGCTCCAGCCTCCTGGTTCTACTAGCCCCCAGCATGAAGCTGCGCCACACCACGAGTCGCTGCCAGCCCAGGAGCCACCTGTTGCCATGGTGACCCCAAGCTAGCAGCTCCGGCGTGCATGCGCGTCACTCTCACTGCTAGTGCCACCGATGTCCCCGATAGGCCTCTCGGCCATCTCCTCCAAAACCTCCGGGGATGCTGTGAGAAGGACTGTTGGCCCTATGTCCGCTGCTGCTCTCCCAATTGGTTGGCACTCCGCGGGCAGGACCGCCCACTGCTAGGAGTGCCATTGCCGCCTCCGCTGCCAAAGCTGGGCCTTCACTCCACCCACCAAGCTCCTGTGCGGCTCCACCTTCTCCGCGACCCGATTGGCCGCCACTTCAAATCTCACTGGCTCCACCTCCTCCTCAGCCCAAATGGCCGCGACCTCAAGTCTTGCCGCTGGACTCACCTCCTCCACTCTCCCATTGTCGCGTCTTCTATGCCGAGCGCGCATCGCTGGGTCTTTCTTCCCCTCCTTTTTCCTGAGGGCCGACACCATGCCGATCGCTGCCTCTCTTCGCTGCACTGCTTTTGCCCAGCGACTTCTCTCTCCTTGGCTGGACCTGGCTGCCGCAGGACTCGCACGGTGAATACGTTCGGTGGGTCTTCTTCCTCCTCTTAGCCGGGAGCTCCACTTATTCACTGGCGTCTACCCACTCTTCTTCTTCTGCCAGCTGGAGACATCTGGTAAGCTCCTCCAGTCCTCTGGGCTCTTCGGCTCTTACTGCCAACTGCCTCAGAATATTCATGGTGACTAGGCAAACTAAGTAGTACAAGCTCAGTATTACAGCTCAAAGCTTGACCTAAACCACGCTAGGAAAAAAAGGCAGTTTACCTGGCTGAAACAGCCCTTTATATACACCTAACTTACCTGTGATTTGTTGCTGGAACAATGTTTAACCCTAGCAACACCTGGCAGATCACTCTACCTCTCTCAGCCAACCAATCAGCAGCCATATACCTGACTCCTGCACTGCACCAAACCCCAACCAATCAGAGAAGCAGCTACCTCTGAGAGGGAAATGTGAAAAATCCTCACACGCTTTCTTTATGCAATACGGCCCTTTTCATTCATGTCAGTAGCTCCTTTTCACAATTTTTTCATTATTGTCTATTCCTTTTAATGTGCTATTGGAGGCATCTTCACAGGGCCGGCCCGCCCATGAGGCGGGGGTGAAACTTTTGCCTCAGGCGGCTCTTCTGGGGGGGCGGCACCCCACCTATCTGTGGGTGTGGGGGGGCCGCCCGAGCTGGAGAGGATAGCGGGCAGGAAGGGGGTATTGGGCCTAGCGGCAGGTAGGGGGGTCGGACCCACCCCCTCCCTCGCCTGGATCCCCCGTCCTCTGCTCCCCTGCAGCTTTAAAAAGTTACGTTGCTTCAGCTATTGTAAAAGGCACGGGCGGGAATCACTCGCCTCTTCGTTCCAGCGTGCGCTCCACTGACGTCACTTCCTGCTACGCCGCCCACTGTATTGTGAGTGGACGGCGTTACAGGAAGCGACGTCAGTGGAGCGCACGTTGGAACGTGGAAAAGGTGAGTGATCCCCGCCCGTGCCTCTTACCATAGCTGCAGCAACGTAACTTTTTAAAGCAGTACCCCCCCTCCCCGCCGCTAGGCCCAATACCCCCTTCTTGCCCGCTATCCCCTCCAGCTCGGCGGCCCTTTACACCCACGCGGGGGGGGGGGGGGGGGGGGCGTCGATTTCTTTAAAGATTGCCTCAGGTGGCGAAAAGTCTAGGGGCCGGGCCTGCATCTTCATTAGTCTCTTTATGTATTTCTTTTACACTCAGGCTTGGGGGGGATTGATCTAGCAGCAGTCAGGAAGAGGGTGTCAGTCAAGGGGCCCCCAAGTTACTTTTGCCTCAGGGGCCTTATTGGAACTATAACTTGGAAAATTGGAACGTGCTCAGCTATTCTTTGCTGATAATAGCGGGCTCAATCTACTCTGGGATGCACTTCCTGCAAGTTACTTTTGCCGAAACGGAAAACTACCTGGGTTGTCTGTATTTAAAAGTAGGGCTTGCAGATAGTTTTGGAAATTCATAGTAGTCTGCAAATTAAACAGGAGAAGTCATTAAGATTAAAATGTAATTGCTGCAGAAAACTGCTGCTCTCATACATGTTTATAGTAAATTTCTAGTCAGAATGAGAATTTTAATTTAGATTTATGAATCCTGTTGTTCTATGCAAATGGCATTCAGTTTGCTCAGCCTGAGAGCTTTGTTCCTAAAAAATAAATGACATCTTTTGTTGCTGTCCATCACTCCCTGTCACCTGCAGCCTCGAAGCACTGAAAGTGTCAAGGACAAGAAGTTAGGCAAAGTCAACCCAGTGAGAAAATACATAATGGAAACAAGAACAACATTATAGTAGCATGGGCGCCTGCAGAGATTTTTCCGGGGGGGGGGGGGGGGGGGGGGGAATCGTGCCTAAAAATGGGGGGGGAGTTTACGGCACTGAAAAATGGGCGTGGCCATGGACCGGGGTGTGGTCATGGGTGGAGCCAAATTTATGTGAATTTAGCAATGGTAGGACGATAGACTAGGACTTTGGTAGGGATTCGTTTGTGATCCCCTCTGACACAAGTGCCCCCGGTTTAGGTAGTGACAGGGACCCCCCCAGTTTAGGTAAAGACAGGAACCTCACATGTTTAGTGACATGACTCCCCACTCCCCCCAGTTTAGGTAGTGACAGGGACCCCCATGTTTAGTGACATGTGCACCCCCAGTTTAGTGACAGGTGACCCCACTCACCACGGCCCATCTGTCCCCACTGCCTATCATGTAAAAGGCAGCGTGCCAGCAGCCAGTGTCAGTCCTCAGCAACCAGTTAGAGCGGGTGCAAGGTACCCTTGTGGAAACCTCGCTGCATATGCGGAAGTGACATCACTTCCACATATCAGCAGTGTCCGCGAGGTCCTAGCGCCCACACTCACTTGTCATCAGCTGATCGAAGGTCTGACACTGGCTGCTAGCATGCTGCCTATTACGTGACAGGCAGTGGGGGCTCTTGGGGGGTTGGCTGATGACCAGGGGGGGCAGCTGCCCCATTTTTCCCCTATGTGCGGACGCCCATGGATAGAAGTAATATTCCTTTCCCATTCTATCCAAAACTAACAGCTTAGGTTTTGCTATGTCCAGGTTCAAATGTATTTCATCATCTTAAGGAGAAAGCGTAACCAGGGATTGAACTTCATCCCAATCAGTAGCTGATATCCCCTTTCCCATTAGATATCTTTTCCTTTTCTCAAATGGATGATCAAGGGGCTTTGTATGGCTGATATTGTGGTGAAACCCCTACCACAGTGTGATGTCAGCACAAAATTCATCCCCTTCTCAGTTAGGAGCAGAAATTATGGCTAGGTTCACAGTGGTCAGTTGCATAACGCACACATTATAATGAGTATAAACTACAATGGAGACTGGACATAGACTTTAATACAAAGCCTGCATGCAGCGAGTTAGAATAACACTGTCTGATACAACACAGTACCATGAACAATCACATAGAATTATATGGGCAGTGAGTTAATCAGCAGAATTATTCTGCAACACAACTAAGCACTGTGAACTAGGCCTTAGTGTATTTTATACTTTTTGGCACCTCTGTACTACTGATTGGAAGATCAGCCTTTGTCCCTAGTCTTGTACAAAGGACAAGGGGACATGATCTACGTATGGGGGAAAAAGGGTTTTGCCACCTATTACGGAAAGAGTTATGTGCAGTAATTAGTGTATTAGTGTATTTTAGGGGGCCATAAGAAAACCTTACCTGTGTTTTGCTAAACTGGATGTATAATCCAGTCCATTTAAGATTTCCAGTGCCATGGAAAATAGTCCCAAGTTGTCTTCTCTACCTAGGGTCACAAACACTGGAGCCCCAAAAGGCTGCATTTTGTCATCAATCCGGTTCGCCCTCTATACCAATGACTGCACATCCACGGCAAACTCTGTCAAAAACATCAAATTTTCTAATGACACCACCATTGTCGGCCTTGTAACCAAGAATGACGAGCAGACCTACTGATAGGAGGTTGATAGAGTTTGCCACTAGTGCTTAGAGACAAAGCTGATCCTCAACAACACAGCCAAAACCGTTGAGATGATAATCGACTTCAGGGAGCATTTCTCCAACCCACCTCCAATCTATATTGATGGAACAGTTGTCTAAAGAGTCTCCAGTGTCAGCCTCCTGGGCACAACCATCTCTAATGACCTGAACTGAATGGCCAACACCGCCTCTACCCAGAAGAAAGCCCAACCAAGACTATTCTAAAAAAAATAAAAAATAAAATGGTATGGCTCCTGAACTTCTAAAGGTGCTTCTACTTTGCCACAAAGGAATACGTCATGCGTTTATCCAGCCTGGTCTGGTACACCGGCTCATCCACTAGTGACAGATACAAGCTACAAGGTCATTGTATCAGCAGAGACGATCATTGTGAAACCCCTCCCCCCTCTGGACCTCCACCACAACTCCAGACTGCGCTCAAGAGCTATAAGAATAGCCAATGACCCCCCCCCCCCCCCCTGATTATTTCCCCTCCTTTCCCACCTTAGACTGATGCTGCTTATTGCAATATCCAGGTTGGCACAATACTGGTGCTCCCTGTTATTGATACACTGCTCTTGTTTTGGATGGACTTTTATTATACCACTTGTGTCGTTATATGGGGCCGGTCGGCATAGAGCCTTCTCACGCACGTGAGAAGGCTCTACCCGGAAGCGCACGCCGCGCCAACGTCCCCCGTGCCTCCGCTTCTCATCCTCCTCCTCTGCCGCATACCAGGTGGAACCGGACAACACTCCCATGCCGACCGGCCCCATCAATACATGAGCGCCGCATGAATAGAGGTCTTTGCTTCTTCCTGCGCTGGCGCCCGCCGGGAAGCCGGGTCACGTGAGTTACTAGTACCCCATTCTCCAAGGGGTTGCGTGCAAAAAAGGAGTTGTAGGTTAGACACTAGCTCATGTGTCTGTAATGAGAGCGTATGTGTGTCCCTACACAGAGGCGTGCTTGTATGCTATCAGCACACGGGTGGTCCAAGTTATACATGGTGCAGGACTTTTGTGCTACTTCTGGAAATTGCCTACAAATTGGTTATGCAGCATTTGGGCCTGAAGATTTGAAATTTGACATGTCAGTTCTTTTTTAATCATTGGAGTGCACTCCTGAGGGGACTGATCGCCTTTCCATACATGAGGCTCATAGCCAGCGCTTTTTTGCTTGTTTTTAAGGAGGTTTGAATGTGTTATACATATGCAGTTTTTTCAATAAATTTTGTACTATTTTGTAACTAGCCTAGGCTCCCCGTACTCCCTTTATTGCTATTGTCATATTCTTTATGGGTGAGACAGGCCAATTAAGTGGTTCATGATATCCCTTACCCCTCTTGTTTTTCACTGCTTCACACTGACACACTAAAATCACAGTGTAACGCACCGAAAACAGCTGTTTGTGTAGTGACGGCCGTGCTGGACTGGTGCACACCATGGCCAAAGTGCAAGCCGTGGCGGTTTTCAAGCCCATATGGTCGCCGGGCTGTGGTAGCTCAATGATAGAACAACAGTGACTGTCCAGCTGATCAAATTTGGTCTGTCCACAATGAAGCAACGACCTTATTATCTTGGATGTGCCCCCCCACCCCCGAGACACTCATATAGCCGTACATGCCTTTTGTGTTGTTGTTGCAGCTGTACTGCAGCCAGAAAAATTAGGCAGGCATGTACACGCACCAGAAAATTTTTTATAGTGGCTGCTGCTAACAGCGGCCTTAAAAATTCAACAATCTGCCTGGAGTCCTGGACACTATTGGTGGTGGCGGAGAAGGCAGTCAAGCGGCCTGTGGGCAGAGGTGCTGTGTGGGGAGCGACTTAGTCTTGGGGCAGGCAGCCAGTCACACGGCATGCAGGCAGAGATGCTGTGTGTAGGGACTGACTTAGCCTTCGGGCGGGCAGTAGCCCTTCGTTATCCATGCCTCCTTCATTTTGATAAAGGTGAGGTACTGAACACTTTTGTGACTTAGGCGACTTCTCTTCTCAGTGACAATGCCTCCAGCTGCGCTGAAGGTCCTTTCTGACAGGACGCTTGAGACAGGGCAAGACAGAAGTTGGATGGCAAATTGGGACAGCTCTGGCCACAGGTCAAGCCTGCACACCCAGTAGTCCAAGGGTTCATCGCTGCTCACAGTGTCTACATCCACACTTAAGGCCAGTTAGTCGGCTACCTGCCGGTCCAGGCATTGGTGGAAGGTGCATCCGGAAGGGCTAAGGCAAGGCGTTGGACTAAAGAATGTCCGCATGTCCGACATCACCATGAGATCGCTGGAGCATCCTGTCCTTGCCTGCGTGGACATGGGAGAAGGATTACTGGCAGTGGTAGCTTTATTGCGTTGTGCTGTGACATCACCCTTATACGCATTGTAAAGCATAATTGCCAGCTTGTTCTGCATGTGCTGCATCCTTTCTGCCTTCAGGTGAGTTGGTAACATGTCCTCCACTTTGTGCCTATACCAAGGGTCTAGTACCGTGGCCACCCAGTACAGGTCATTCCCCGTGAGTTTTTTTATACGGGGGTCCCTCAACAGGCTGGACAGCATGAAAGAAGCCATCTGCACAAAGTTGGATCCAGACGTACTATCCATCTCCTCTTGCTCTTCCTCAGTGACATCAGGTAAGTCCTCCTCCTCCTCCCCCCAGCCACAAACAATACCACGGGAACGTTGAGCAGCACAAGCCCCCTGCGACACCTGCTGCAGTTGTTCTTCTGCCGTCGCCTCCTCCTCCTCCAAAGAAACACCTTCCTCATCATCCGAGTCTGACTCCTCTTCCCCACACGACTCTTCCTCTTCCTTCCCCCTCTGTGCTGCCGCAGGTGTTGAGGAAACATCTGGTTCTGATGAAAATTGCTCCCACAACTGTTCCTGCTGTAACTGTTCCTCTTCACGCTCCTCCACAGCTTGATCCACCACTCTACGCATGGCACGCTCCAGGAAGTAAGCGTACGGGATCAAGTCGCTGATGGTGCCTTCACTGCGACTCACCAGGGTGGTCACCTCCTCAAACGGCCGCATGAGCCTGCCTTGCGTTGTGCTGTGACATCACCCTTAAACGCATTGTAAAGCATAGTGGCCAGCTTGTTCTGCATTTTCTCTCTGTAACTGAAAGACGCTTATATGAGAGGGGTTACCCTAGATGGATAATAGAGAAGGGCAAGCAGCGGGCTCTCTCGATCCCAAGAGATCGACTAGTGCGGGGATCTGCCTCTAGAGCCAGTGCTATGGCGAGGCCTGTGTTCGTCACCACGTACAGTTCCGAGTTTCGAGAGGTTCAGCGTATTATCACCAAATATTTACCTATCTTGGAAGGTGATGACGACTTGCAGCCCCTTTTACGGGAGGGTGTTAAATTCGCCAGCAGGTGAGCACCTACACTTGGAAGTACTTTGTCTCCAAGTTTATTTGGCTCCACTGACAGACCCCCCACATGGCTCACCACCAAGGGATCATATAGGTGTGGTATCCCTTCCTGTCATTACTGCACGGTGCATCACAGAACACAGCTAGTAGAGTCCCTATCTAATGGATACAAATGTACATTGAAACATTACATTAATTGCAATACCAGCATTGTCATGTATATGGTCAAATGCAGTCTATGCTCATTGCAGTATGTGGGTTGCACTACAAGACCCCTTAAAGCCAGAATTGCTGAGCATTATTTGGGGGCATCTTGGTCCACCAGAAACATTTCAAATGTTGCTAAACATTTTAGAAACACACATGGTGGTGACATGTCTGGCTTTTCCTTTCAGGGTGTAGAAAGGGTTTTTCTGCCCAAAAGAGGAGGAGACCTACTGGCAGCAATCCGCAAAAGGGAAGCCCTATGGATCTTCCGTTTGGGGACTAGAGCCCCGAAAGGACTTAATGCTAGATGGGACCTAGCTTTGGTCACGAGTTGAGCCATATATTAGATTCAAGTTCCTACACTTGTCATGTTCATATGTTATGGGTCAATATCTGTTAGTAATAGGCCTTAGAGGTATTTGTGAAAACTAAAACGAAAGAATTTTGTATCATATCGTGTACCCCTCTCTCCTGAATGTTCTTTATTTGTTTTCTTCTTGGTTTTACACATTTATGGAGTTTTATAAATTCTTTTAAAGGTTGTCTCTTTTACCTTTACAGAAGAGGCGGTGACTACTGCAGGAGTGGCTATTTACATGTGCACTTAGACTCCTCCCACGGGAGGTTGGGCCTTTGCCACACCTGGGTGTGTCACCTCCCCTGTATTTTTAGACTGAGAGGTAGTAGCTGTGTGTTGTGTGCTATGATTAAGGGCCGCATGGCCCGAAACATGTCAGCATATGTATTCCTTTTTTTGCTGTGAGGATACGTCCTAAATAAATCATTGATTTCTGTGGAGAGACCTTGTTACGGACCACTCTTTCTTGCTCATTGTTCTGCATGTGCTGCATCCTTTCTGCCTTCTCCTGAGTTGGTAACATGTCCGCCACTTTGTGCCTATACCGAGGGTCTAGTAGCATAGCCACCCAGTACAGCTCATTCCCCTTGAGTTTTTTTATACGGGGGTCCCTCAACAGGCTGGACAGAATGAAAGACGCCATCTGCACAAAGTTGGATCCAGACGTACTATCCATCTCCTCTTGCTCTTCCTCAATGGCGTCAGGTAAGTCCTCCTCCTCCCCCCAGCCACAAACAATACCACGGGAACGTGGAGCAGCACAAGTCCCCTGCAACGCCTGCTACGGTTGTTCTTCTGCCGCTGTCTCCTCCTCCAAAGAAACACCTTCCTCATCATCCGAGTCTGACTCCTCTTCCCCACACGACTCTTCCTCCTCCTCCCCCTCTGTGCTGCCGCAGGTACTGAGGAAACATCTGATTCTGATGAAAATTGCTCCCACAACTGTTCCTGCCGTAACTGTTCCTGTTCACGCTCCTCCACAGCTTGATCCACCACTCTACGCACGGCACGCTCCAGGAAGTAAGCGTACAGGATCAAGTCGCTGATGGTGCCTTCACTGCGACTCACCAGGTTAGTCCCCTCCTCAAACGGCCGCATGAGACTGCATGCATTTCGCATCAGTGTCCAGTTTGGGGGCCAGAACATTCCCATCTCCCCAGATTTTGTCCTTCTACTGAAATTGTAGAGGTACTGGGTGATGGCTTTCTCCTGTTCTAGCAGGTGAGAGAACATGACCAGGGTCGAATTCCACCAAGTCGGGCAATCACATATCAAGCTTCTCACCGGCAAGTTGTTTCTCCGCTGAATGTCCACAAAGCGTGCCATGGCCATGTAAGACAGCCTGAAATGCCCACACAACTTCCTGGCCTGCTTCAGGACGTCCTCTAAGCCTGGGTACTTTGACACAAATCTTTGAATGACTAGATTGAGCACATGTGCCATGCAGGGTACATAATCAGCTTTCTCAAATTCAATGTGGAAAGGAGATTGCTGCCGTTGTAACACACCACATTGCCTATCTCCAGCTGGTGCACGGTAAGCCACTGATCCACCTGTTTGTTAAGAGCAGCCAGGAGAGCTGGTCCAGTGTGACCCTCCGCTTTGAGGCGTGTCTAAGACATGTCTAAGATGGCGTGACACCGTCGTACCTGGCGCTGTGTAGCTGGAGAGGAGATCGCAGCACCAGTAGAGTTGAACTGCCGCTCAGCCAAGGAGAAGGAGGAGGACGACAGCGAAGAGGATGTAGCAGGAGAAGAGGAGGTGGCAGGAGGCCTGCCTGCAAGCCGTGGAGGTGTCACAAGTTGGTTCGCTGCACAGCCACGTGCTCCCTGCTTGCCATCGGTCACCAGGTTGACCCAATGGGCTGTGTAAGTAATGTACCTGCCCTGACCGTGCTTGGCAGACCAGGCATCCGTGGTCAGGTGGACCCTTGACCCAACGCTGTGTGCCAGAGATGACACCACTTGCCTCTCAACTTCACGGTACAGTTTGGGTATCACCTTTTTAGAGAAATAATTGCAGCCTGGCATCTTCCACTGCGATGTCCCAATGGCCACAAATTACGGAAGGCCTCAGAGTCCACCAGCTGGTATGGTAACAGCTGGCGAGCTAACAGTTCCGCCATGCCAGCTGTCAGACGCCAGGCAAGGGGGTGACTGGCAGAAATTGGCTTCTTCCGCTCAAATATTTCCTTCACGGACACTTGGCTGCTGTGGGCAGAGGAGCTGGAACTGCTCAAGGGCAGAGGCGGAGTGGAGGAGGGTGGCTGTGAAGGTGCAAGGGAGAAAGCGGCTGAAGATGCTGCACCTGAAGGAGGAAGAGGAGAAGGAGGGTGGCTTTTCTTTTGTGTTCTGCTTTTGCTCAGGTGCTCTTCCCATTGCAGTTTGTGCCTTTTCTCCACGTGCCTTTGTAAGACACTTGTCCCTACGTGAGTGTTGGCCTTTCCATGGCTCAATTTTTGGAGGCAGAGACAACAGATGGCATTTCTCCAATCTGAGACAGACACATTAAAAAATTTCCAAACTGCTGAGCTCCCCTGGGGTGATGGCACTATGGTGGCATCAACAGCTGACGTTGAAGGGCATGTTGTAACGAAAAATCTGCAACGCCGGATGGATTGCGGAAATATGGTCGCATCCAGTCCGGCAAGCGGACCTTCGAACGCGGGATGCGGAAATTCGTCCGCATTCGCTGCGCACACCCGTCCGAGCACTCTGCTCCAAACTCACCAACATGCTGTTCACCAGGGTTCTGCCATCTTGCCTCTAGGGGGTGCGGCCGCACGCCAGACACGCCTTTATACTCTTAGAAAGCGTGTCAGCTGACCTGGAGGTCAGCTGACATTTTAGCCTGCTCTGATTGGTTGCTGCCTGGGGTGGAGACTTCTCTCCCAGGCAGTATATAAGGAAGTGCTTTTCAGTCACACTTCGTCTGTGTTTGCGATACCCTGTGTCAGCACTAGATCCCAGGTGTTGAAACCAAGGACTTCACACCTAGACTAGGAGATTATTATTGTTATTGATTCTCTGTGTATGATTCTGTGCCTGTCTTGACTTCTCTTCTGCTTCCTGATTCTGTACTCTGCCAGCCCGTACCGTTAACGACTATTGGCTTGGTTCCTGACTATTCTCTCGTCTCACGTCTCTGTACTGTTGCCGCCTGTACTGTTGCCGAACCTCTTTCTGTCTGACCTTGCTCCCTTCAGTGGAACGTCTCCCACTGTTGGGTTATTATCTGAGGCTTGCCTCCCTGAGACGCCGGCCCTAGCAGACCGTTACTGCCAGAGGCCGAGATTCCTCCACTGCCACTTTGGGGGATCTCACACACGGGGTTCCCATTCAGAGGTAACCACACCTCTGAGGAATTGTCGTGTGGTGGATATTTCCACAACTTTGTGAATATTTACTGCTTTGTTTATTTCCATGTTGTTCGTGTGTCCACTGTTTTACATCTACCCGCATTATTAGCAATTCCGCAGATTGCTATATAATCGGGTCTATCCTTGTATTATTGGCGATACTGCGGATCCCCAATAATCAAGGTTCGGGGTGTGACACTGGTCTGAGTAGATCATTTCAGGCACTTACCGTGTTAGTGAGCCTTCCGCTGATTTACCATCAGGAAGATGCTGACTATTTCACTCTAACATATCTGCATTAGTGGTGATTCTGTATATCACCACTTAATCAGATATTTGTGCCTCTTGCTGACACCAATCGTTACAGAAACACAGACCATAAAGAAGTAAGATGGAGGGGGTGATAAACCAGCTTCAGACTGTAAGGGCAGAGTTAGAACAGCTGAAGATTACTGTAACTGCACAGCAGGCTCAGATTACTCAGTTAAATGAGACTGTCCAAAGGTTGCAATCACCACTTAAAGTTCTACCTCCCCCGGCTCTTAGCGAGCCTAAAATGAACATTCCTGAGAAATTTTCAGGCACAAGGTCAGATTTCCAGAATTTCCGTCACAGAGTACTGTCTTACTTTGAGATGAAACTTGTGTCCTCGGGAACCGAGGCTCAGAAGGTCACTCTTATCAAGACTCTATTGCATGCAGATTCCCAGACGTGGGCTTATGGCTTACCTGATGAGCATCCTGCTCTGTCTTCTGTCCAGGAGTTTTTTAAGGCCATGGCGGTCATCTACGATGATCCAGATAGTGCCGCCACGGCCGAACGTAAGCTCAAAAACCTTAGACAAGGACGCAGTACTGCTGAGGAGTATGCGTCAGAGTTTAGGAAGTGGGCTGTGTCCTCTAGATGGGAGCGATATGCACTCTTGGATAGATACCTAGATGGGTTGTCAGAAGCAGTAACTGACGTGATGGTTAGTCATCCGGAACCCAAAGATCTAGATGAGGCTATTACGCTGTCTATTAAAATATATAGGCGTCTGAGGTACAACAAGAAGGGCAGGTACCCCATGTACTCTAGGACTTCTGGGGCCAGTAGCTCGGCAGCAGTTGAGACTGAGGAGCTGATGCAGTTAGGCCACGGGCGCCTCACGGAGGCGGAAAGGTCAAGAAGACGCAGAGAGGGTCTTTGCATGTACTGCGGGGAAAAGGGCCACATTGCACAAAACTGTGGTAGGAAGTCGGGAAACTCCTCGGCTTAGATGTGGTAGGGGGTACCACCCTAAGCGGAATTGTTTTACCTCCAAAACAAGAAAAAATGTTATTGCCCTGTTCCCTAAATTGGGAAGGGCAGAACTTTCCTACCACAGCATTTGTAGATTCCGGGTCAACAGCTAACTTTTTAGATTTAACCTTTGCTTTAAGTTTAAATATCCCTGTACTTCCGGTAGGAAGACATTTATATGTTACAGCGATTGATGACACTCCTTTGCAAGGAAAGTCCCCACTGTGTCAGACACCTCCCCTCTCGCTGCAAGTGGGAGCTCTGCACAGGGAGGTCATACAGTTTTTCGTTTTAAAGATGTCTACCTCTACGGTGATACTAGGGTTGCCCTGGTTACGATTACATTCTCCTCAGTTTGATTGGGGGAATGGGCAGTTGACTACTTGGTCGCCTTATTGTACACAACATTGTTTACAGAATGTAGTTTTGTGTTCTACTAAGATTCAAGTGGAAAGAGTACCTCCACAATATCAGGAATATGCTGATGTCTTTTGTCCTAGGGCAGCAGATCAATTACCCCCCCATAGACCTTTTGATTGCCCAATAGATTTGAAACCAGGAACCATGCCACCCAGGGGCCACCTATACAACCTCTCGTCCCCGGAAAAATTGGCCATGGACGAGTACATTCAGGAAAATTTGCAGAAGGGTTTCATCCGCCCTTCAAGATCTCCTGCAGGAGCGGGATTCTTTTTCGTTCAGAAAAAAGATGGTGGTTTGCGCCCCTGTATTGACTACAGGGGTCTAAATAAGATCACGATTAAGAATCGGTATCCACTACCGCTAATCGACGATTTATTTACACAGGTTCCCGGGGCTTCTGTTTTCACTAAGTTGGATCTACGGGGGGCCTACAATTTGATCCGTATCAGGGAGGAAGATGAATGGAAGACGGCATTCAACACTCCCAAGGGGCATTACGAATACTTGGTGATGCCCTTTGGGTTGTGTAACGCTCCTGCAGTTTTTCAGGAGTTCGTCAACGAGATTTTTAGGGAGGTACTGGGTCGCTTTGTAATCGTCTACTTAGATGATATCTTGATATTTTCTAAAAATATCACGGAACACCGCCAACATGTGAAGTATGTCTTACAAAGACTCAGGGAGAATCAATTGTTTGCGAAATTAGAGAAATGTGTTTTCGAGGTAAAGGAGATTGCCTTTCTTGGTTACATTATCTCTACATCAGGGTTGTCCATGGATCCCAAGAAGGTCTCTGCTGTAAGGGATTGGCCACAACCATCTGGGCTTAAAGCACTACAGAGATTCTTGGGATTCGCAAATTATTATAGAAAATTTATCAAGGGGTTCTCTTCGGTGGTGTCTCCGCTTACTAATTTGACAAAAAAAGGGGCTGATGCCACTCATTGGTCAGAAGAAGCAGTTGTGGCATTTTCCTCTCTGAAAGAGGCATTCTGTTCTGCTCCCATATTACGTCATGTAGATGTTGCTTACCCATTTATAGTGGAGGTGGATGCCTCGGAGGTTGGAGTAGGAGCAGTATTGTCTCAACGTTCAGGACTTCAGGGCAAGCTTCATCCCTGTGCTTTTTTTTCCAGAAAATTCTCCCCTGCCCAGAGAAATTATGATGTTGGAAACAGGGAATTATTAGCCATCAAGCTTGCTTTTGAGGAGTGGCACCACTGGTTAGAGGGGGCGGAGCATGTAATTACTGTGTACACGGATCATAAAAATTTACAGTACATTGAAAAAGCTAAAAGACTCACCCCCAGACAGGCTAGATGGGCTCTCTTTTTCTGCCGTTTTAATTTTATAATTACATTCACACCAGGGAGTAAGAACGTTAAAGCGGACGCCCTTTCTCGTTGTTTTGAACTTGAAACTGCTCCATCTCCTTCCTCAGAAAGTATTCTGTCGAAAGAGATCATCCTGGCAGCCACTGAGATAGTTGAAGACCTTCCTAGCCTCTTAAGTCCTTTTCAATTAGAAGTCCCAGAAGGGAAACCAAGAGGGGTTCTTTATGTCCCTTGTACTTTACGTCCCAAAGTGCTGCAGTTGTTTCATGGACACAAGAATGCTGGACACCCTGGCATTACCCGAACCCAAGAATTGTTGTGTAGATCTGTCTGGTGGCCATCTCTACAACAAGATTGCAAGGAATTTGTTAAGACCTGTACCGTCTGTGCCAGGAGCAAACCCTCCCGACTGGCTCCAGTTGGAACTTTGCAGTCTCTGCCCTCCCCTCAGGAGCCATGGACACATATTTCCATGGACTTCGTGGGAGAACTTCCAGATTCCAATGGGAAGACTGTCATATGGGTGGTCACAGACAGATTCAGTAAGATGGCCCACTTTGTGCCTTTGAGTGGTTTCCCTACTGCTCAAAAACTAGCGGATCTTTTCATTCAAAATATCTTTAAATTACACGGCATTCCAGAGAATGTTGTCTCAGACAGAGGGGTCCAGTTTGTCTCTAGGTTCTGGCGGGCCTTCTGTAAGGGGATGGGTATGTCGTTGTCCTTTTCATCAGGTTACCATCCACAGACCAACGGCCAGACAGAGAGGACCAATCAATCTTTGGAACAGTTCCTGAGATGTTATGTGGCGGACGCCCAACACCAGTGGGCGGAGTTTCTACCATTTGCTGAGTTCGCACATAACAATCTCAGGAATGAGTCCTCTGGTTATGCGCCTTTTCAAATTGTCAATGGGAAATCTCCCAAATTTTCTCCTTTGCCAGTGTCGACCTCTCCATTCCCTGTCCTGGAGGAGTGGCAGGAATCTTTCAAGAGCATTTGGGCTAATGTCGGAGAAAATTTAAAAAAGGCTTTCATCATACAGAAGAGGCAGGCAGATAAGAGACGGTCTGCGGAGTGGGAGTTTAAACCAGGAGACAAGGTTTGGGTATCAACTCGTCATATAGCTCTGAGGCAGCCATCCGCGAAACTGGGGCCCAGGTATATTGGACCATATCCAATTTCCGAAAGGGTTAATCGTGTTACTTACAGAGTCAGGTTACCGCATTCTCTAAAGGTGGGGAAAGCCTTTCATGTGTCACTCCTGAAACCAGCTGTTCAGGTGGACTCCCTCCCGCCTCACCCTGTCATGGTTGATGGTGAGCCTTAATGGGAGGTTGAGGAGATCTTGGACTCCAGACGAGTTCAGGGTTCAGTGCAGTATTTGGTGCATTGGAGAGGGTACGGTCTAGAGGAAAGATCCTGGGTCAAAGCAGGTGATTTACATGCTGATAAACTTAGGCGACGGTTCCATGAGCTCCATCCTGACAGGCCAGGTGGGACGTGTCCGGAGTCCACGCCTAGAGGGAGGGGTACTGTAACGAAAAATCTGCAACGCCGGATGGATTGCGGAAATATGGTCGCATCCAGTCCGGCAAGCGGACCTTCCAACGCGGGATGCGGAAATTCATCCGCATCCGCTGCGCACACCCGTCCGAGCACTCTGCTCCAAACTCACCAACATGCTGTTCAACAGGGTTCTGCCATCTTGCCTCTAGGGGTGCGGCCGCACACCAGACACGCCTTTATACTCTTAGAAAGCGTGTCAGCTGACCTGGAGGTCAGCTGACATTTTAGCCTGCTCTGATTGGTTGCTGCCTGGGGTGGAGACTTCTCTCCCAGGCAGTATATAAGGAAGTGCTTTTCAGTCACACTTCGTCTGTGTTTGCGATACCCTGTGTCAGCACTAGATCCCAGGTGTTGAAACCAAGGACTTCACACCTAGACTAGGAGATTATTATTGTTATTGATTCTCTGTGTATGATTCTGTGCCTGTCTTGACTTCTCTTCTGCTTCCTGATTCTGTACTCTGCCAGCCCGTACCATTAACGACTATTGGCTTGGTTCCTGACTATTCTCTCGTCTCACGTCTCTGTACTGTTGCCGCCTGTACTGTTGCCGAACCTCTTTCTGTCTGACCTTGCTCCCTTCAGTGGAACGTCTCCCACTGTTGGGTTATTATCTGAGGCTTGCCTCCCTGAGACGCCGGCCCTAGCAGACCGTTACTGCCAGAGGCCGAGATTCCTCCACTGCCACTTTGGGGGATCTCACACACGGGGTTCCCATTCAGAGGTAACCACACCTCTGAGGAATTGCCGTGTGGTGGATATTTCCACAACTTTGTGAATATTTACTGCTTTGTTTATTTCCATGTTGTTCGTGTGTCCACTGTTTTACATCTACCCGCATTATTAGCAATTCCGCAGATTGCTATATAATCGGGTCTATCCTTGTATTATTGGCGATACTGCGGATCCCCAATAATCAAGGTTCGGGGTGTGACACTGGTCTGAGTAGATCATTTCAGGCACTTACCGTGTTAGTGAGCCTTCCGCTGATTTACCATCAGGAAGATACTGACTATTTCACTCTAACATATCTGCATTAGTGGTGATTCTGTATATCACCACTTAATCAGATATTTGTGCCTCTTGCTGACACCAATCGTTACACATGTTGGCTGGCTGTACATAGGTGGCGATACATGGAGCCGGACACTGCCACCAGCTGTTTCTGACGACAAGCTCCCCCTGCTTCTTTCAGGAACTCATCTCCTCCTACTCCTCTCTGACTCCCCCTCTGAATTGTCCCCTTGGTCGTCTTGTCTCTTAGGAACCCATGTGGGATCCGTATCATCATAATCATCATAATCATCCTGCCCAGCTTTGCTTGCCTCAGGCACCTCCGAAAATGCATCAACAGCAGGTACATTATCATCCTCCTCCTCACACATTACGTCCATAGTGTCGCCGCCTAACTCAGACATATGAGGTGGTGTAACTTGCTTAGCGCCTTCATGTGGTTGTAACAATAATGGCTGTGAATGAGTTAATTCCCCACCAATGAACTCCTGTGAAGTGTCAAATGCAGTGGATGTGGTGCTTGTATTAGTGCTGGTGGCTGCGGAAGATTAGGTGTTCTGTGTGAAATAGTCAACCACGTCCTGACAATCTTGGGAGTTGATGGGACGTGCCTTCTTCTGAGCACTGTACTTTGGGCCAGGGCCGCACAAAATCACATTAGCACAACCTCGCACAGACCTGCCGGGTGGCCTTCCTCTTGGTCTGCCTCTACCTCTGCATCTACCTGTTTTGTCCATTGTGTCCATATCGGGGGGGGGATGAAGTGAAAGGTATGCACTGACTTGACTAATACAATGTGCAGTCACACAGGTACAGTTAACAGGTATGCACGGAGTGGTATATCACACTGCGTGCACTCACATAGGTAAGTGGGTGCACTGAACACAACAGATAGGTATATGCAGTGATGAGGTGGGTTCACTGAACACAACAGGTAGGTATATGCAGTGATGGGTATTACAATGTGCACCTGTCACACACAGACAGGTAGCGGACAGGCACAGTGACACTGCGTGCACTAAGCTTACATAGGTAGGTGGGTGCACTGTGAACAACAGGTAGTTATATGCAGTAATGGGTATTACAATGTGCACCTGTCACACACACAGGTAGTCACTGAATGTGCTGGGCCTGGCAGTGGCACACACACAGTATGAATTATAAAGGCTTTCTATGCAACACAAGTGTCAGTGGGACGCACAGAAAAAAAAATAGATCACAAGAACAAGATTAGCTCTCAAAAGAGCTAGTGTGGGGTGCTATTTTAGCAATAATAATCAGCAAGGAGCAAGCTAGGAAGCCTCCAAGAGCCTAACTAATCTTTCTCTATGAGAGTCTGCAGCAGCAGCAGCTGTCCCTTCTCTAATTACTGCAGGCACACGAGTGAGTAAAATGGCCTGTGATGCCTGCCTTTTATAAAGGGGGGGTGGGGAGTTGCTCCAGGAGGGAGTGTAGCCTGATTGGCTACAATGTGCCTACTGACTGTGATGTAGAGGATCAAAGTTGACCCTAATGGTGCATTATGGGGGCGAACCGAACTTCCAGAAAAGTTTGCGGTTCTCCTCGATCGCAAACTAACGGAAGTTCGCCGGCGAACTGTTCAGGCCATCTCTACCCTTTTATAGAAAAAAATAAATCTTAGCTATATCGAGCACTATTTTATTGCCGGAAAAAAATCTCGGCTATATCCAGTGCGCTTTTACAGCCCAAAAAATGTCAGTTATATCTAGTGCCCTTTTATAGCCAACAACAATCTCGGCTATAAGGGCCCGTTTACTTAGATACATAGTTATTTGGGTTGAAATAAGACATACGTCGATCGAGTTCAACCAGAGAACAAAGTACAACACCAGCCTGCTCCCACACATATCCCTGTTGATCCAGAGAAAGGCGAAAAACCCTTACAAGGCAATGTCCAATTAGCCCCAAAAGGGAAAAAATTCCTTTCCAACTCCAGATCGCAATCAGATAAAATCCCTGGATCAACGTCACTGGGCATTACCTAGTAATTGTAGCCATGGATGTCTTTCAATGCAAGGAAAACATCTAAGCCCCCTTAAAATGCAGGTATAGAATTTGTCATAACTACTTCCTGTGGCAATGCATTTATTTACAGCTTTATCACTCTTACTGTAAAGAACCCTTTCCTAAATAAATGGCTAAAATGTTTTTCCTCCATGCGCAGATCATGTCGACTAGTCCTTTGAGAAGGCCTAGGGACATAAAGCTCACCTGCCAAGCTTTTATATTGCCCTCTGATGTATTTATACATGTTAATTAGATCCCCTTTAAGACGTCTTTTCTCTAGACTAAATAAACCCAGTTTATCTAACCTTTCTTGGTAAGTGAGACCTTCCATCCCTCGTATCAATTTTGTTGCTCGTCTCTGCACCTGCTCTAAAACTGCAATATCTTTCCTGTAATGTGGTACCCAGAACTGAATTCCATATTCCAGATGTGGCCTTACTAGAGAGTTAAACAGGGGCAATATTATGCTAGCATCTCGAGTTTTTATTTCCCTTTTAATGCATCACAAAATTTTATTTGCTTTAGCTGTAGCGGCTTGGCATTGAATACGATTAATTAACTTGTTGTCGATGAGTACTCCTAAGTCCTTCTCCAAGTTTGATGTCCCCAACTGTATCCCATTTATTGTGTATGGTGCTAGACCATTGGTACGACCAAAATGCATGACTTTACATTTTTCAACATTGAATTTCATCTGCCATTTATGTGCCCATATAGCCATCCTATCCAGATCCTGTTGCAATATGACACTATCTTCCTGAGAGTTGATGATTCTGCACAATTTTGTATCATCTGCAAAAATAGCAACATTGCTTTCTACTGCATCTACTAGGTCATTAATAAATAAATTGAAGAGCACTGGACCCAGTACAGACCCCTGTGGGACCCCACTGCTAATTTAGAGTATGATCCATTGACCACAACTCTTTGTTTTCTGTCCATTAGCCAGTTCCCTATCCATGCACACAGACTCTTCCCCAGTCCTTGCATCTGCAACTTTTGCACCAGACTTCCGCTTGCAGTTGCATTACTTCCGCATCTCCCGATGCGGAAGTGACTGGATAAGACGGGACGCGGATGCAGCTGTGCGAGAATCTGCACCATGCTGCAGATTCTCGGTTCGCTCCACATAATCAACACGCAGTGGAAACTGTTCCATTGCCGTGTATTTTCGTTACAGTTTGGCCGCGGTGCAATGCGACTATGTAGCCACATCGCACCGCGTGTAGTTGAAACGGGCCCTAAAAGGGCTCCCTTTTATAGGTACATAAATGTAGAAAAACTATGACTGTGTAAACTTAGTGTTTAAAGCTTTGTGTAATTTAGGAAAGGCAGTATAGGAAGTTACTTAAAATAGCTGCTAATAAAAATGTCGTAGAACTAAAATGTAATTACCATATACTACAATAATTAACTGGTGATAATGGTGATGTCACTAACTGTATCAGTGTACAGGTATGAGGAAGTCAATATAATGTTATATTCCTGAGTATCAGTATCTACAGGAAGGAGTCTGGAAATTCTGGTGTCTTAATAATAAAGGTTACCGCCCTGAGGGTTAATTGCTGCTATAAATACCTTTCACTGGCAGGCTCAGTCAGCACTCATTCCACAAAGTAAAGCTGCTACCTGGCAGGTAAGGCTCACAGTGCTGCAGACTTGTAACAGAGTATTTAGAATTATGTTAAGCTATGCATTTCTCTATAGATTGTCCTTGTTATATATCATCTGTTTCTTATAGGTAAAGTCCACCAACAAATCCATAACCAAAAAAGGCGTACATGCTTTGTTCATTAATAATCTGTTAATATTAATGTTGTTTGTGTACTAAAATGTTTTTTTCTCAGTATTAGTACAGCATGTACCCTTAAGTGAAAGATATTTACCAAGTACATTTTTGCATGTATGTATATTTATTAGGAATACTGCATAATTGTGTATACCGTACATGTTTTCCAGACATTCCTTTATGCTTAACTTAATTAACTAAAATATTCCTATTTGGGCTTGTTTATATATGAAGCATTATTTTTTTTTTTTTATCTGAAACCTTGCTATAATGAATTGACTGCAACACATTGAAGTATCCCCTGATGCAAACCCAGGTACTTGGGATACACATATGTATGGTGGTAACTTAGGTTCTAGAAGATGTTTTATTACTATTACAAATTAATTCTTCAATAACATTGAGGTGAAGAAAATACCAAGACATTAACATGTTCAGATGATATTCTTACTCCAGGCAATAAAGAGTCCAACCTCTCGGAAACTCATTATGCTGTTGCACAATGAGTGCTAAGTAGGACATTGCACCCAATCACTGAGTTGCCACATGATCTGCAGCTTGTGGATATTTGCAACTGATCTTTAACCACTTTACCCCCGCGCGTACGTATTTCTCCGCCCCTTTTTCCATCCTTTAAAAACCAGGGATGGAGAAACACGTACTTTCCGCGTTCCCGACGCTGCCCGCGCTCCCGCTCGTAAACACGCCGCCCGCCGCTAGTAAACACGCCGCCGCCCGCTCGCCCAGAGATCAATGAACGGGAAAATCCATTCCCGTTCGTTGATCTAAGCCCCACAATGATCAGCTGCTCTCCTATGGGCAGCGCGATCATTGTGAGAAAAAACTCACGTGTCCAGCCTCCTTATTCTTCCTCCAAGCTTCCGGAAGGAAGCTTGGAGGTCGCATTAAAACAAAAAGTTACTGTGGCCATCTTGTGGCCAAATAGTAAACTACACCCTACACATTTTTCACATACAAATAAATGACTTTTACACATAAAATTAACTCATTACCTCCCACACTCCCCATTTTTTTTTTTTTGTAATTAAAAAAAAATTAAAAAATGTACAATTAAAAAAAATACATAAATAGTTACCTTAGGGACTGAACTTTTTAAATATTTATGTCAAGAGGGTATAACACTGTTACTTTATAAACTATGCGCTTGTAATTAGGGATGGACGCAAAACTGAAAAAAATGCACCTTTATTTCCAAATAAAATATTGGCGCCAAACATTGTGATAGGGACATAATTTAAATGGTTTTATAACCGGGACAAAAGGGCAAATACGTTTCATGGGTTTTAATTACAGTAGCATGCATTATTTAAAAACTATAATGGCCGAAAACTGAAAAATAATTATTTTTTTCCCCACATTTTTCCTATTTTCCCATTAAAACACATTTAGAAAAAAATAATTCTTGGCATAATGTCCCACCTAAAGGAAGCCTAATTGGTGGCGAAAAAAACAAGATATAGTTCATTTCATTGCGATAAGTAATAATAAAGTTATAGACGAATGAATGGAAGGAGCGCTGAAAGGTGAAAATTGCTCTGGTGGTCAGGGGGTAAAACCCCTCAGTGGTGAAGTGGTTAAAATGAGAGGTTATAACCATTTACTAAATTATCTGAAGTAAATGGTCATTTAGGGTCCCTTCCATGGTGATTTTTTGCTGCTCTCTGTATGTACTGGAAGTATCCTATACATCCTCATCACTAATAGGAGATTCTTTAGTTAGCATAAAACTTTGATATCAGAGATCAGGAAATCTTGCTGTTTTAAAGAGAAACCATAACCAAGAATTGAACTTCATCCCAATCAGTAGCTGACACCGTCTTTTACGTGAGAAATCTATTCCTTTTCACAAACAGATCTCTGTATGGCTGATATTGTGGTGAAACCCCTTCCACAAGAAACTCCGAGGATCATGGTACTCCTGGCAGTTTTCTGTCTGTGAACCTTGTTGCATTGAGGGAAATAGCTGTTTACAGCTGTTTCCAACTGCCAAAAAGCAAGGAGCAGCTACATCACCTGCCGGCAGTAAAAATGTCACCATGTGATAAATGCCAGAATGTAAATCAGGGATTTAAAAGATTTTACAATGGGCAAAAACTCACTAAATCATTTATACATAATTATTGTAAAAATGAAGCACTTTTTTATTACATTATTCTCACTGGAATTCCTCTTTAAGATGGTGGTGATTAAATGGTGGGAAGGCGGAAGCCATGTTTAAAGTGGAGAGTAGCCTTTCCTTACATAATGTTGTGAACTCATATAAGGTCAAATGGACTTTTTACTAGCTCACATTACAAACTGCCAGATCACACATATCAACAAAAGTGCTAGGAGAGCACTTGGGAGGGGCCCAATTCCACACCTCCCTTACCTCGGGCGTTCCTGGCTGTCCCCTCCAGAAACCATAGCAGCGGCAGTGGTCGGGTCCTTACCTCCTCCACGTTCACGGCGGTGAAGGAGCTCTGGGTGCCTCTGTCTTCTATGTCTCCAACGCTGCTGACATCACTTCCATTGCAGCGTTGGAGTCATACAAAACAGTGCTGCCACACCCACTACTTGTTGATGTCATAATTATTGATAACATGATAATGTAACGTAATATCATGCGGATGAATTGAGAATAGTGGAAGATTGTTTAATCTCAGAATATACTGTATCATATGTAATTAGTCAAAAACAGTCAACTCTGTTCATGAGAATAAAATACACTAAAATTTCATAAAATGGGGGGTCTTGGATGATTTACCACCCCAAGAATGACACTAATATTACTAATCATAAAATAATTTATTTATTTTTACTCCCACAAATTTTGCAAGGCGTTTCGCAGGTCTATCGCCCGCTTCCTCAGCCAGTATAAAACAGGAGCAACTGAAGTGTCACCAAAGCGAGTGTAGCACCTCTGCGGAGGTGGGCAGAGGTGCTACACTCACTTTGGTGACACTTCAGTTGCTATTATTTCACCTCTGGCGCCTCTGTATATTTTTGAACGAAATTGTATCCACTGGTTGGATGGGTGTGATTGCTCAATTCTGTCTACGGAGAGTGACTTCTTAGCCTGAGAGGGGACTGGCCTAATTTCCCCGCAAGCGCTATTAGTGGTTGCCTGTACTCGGCAACCCACGTTTGTGAGTATTATTCTTCGCACTCATTTTTGATTATCAATTGAATCGCAATAACGCACCATTGGGGCTCTCGATTTTTTTCTTTGTGTTTTACAAACTCTGTTCATGAATCTGTGAAAGGAGGACATTTTCATAAATATTTGGAATGCCTGGAGGACAGAAGAAATGCCCAACTTTTGGAGAATGTCTGGTTATCCTAGTATTAGTGCTTTAAGCAGCTTTAAATTATCCTGAATTGAGTGGGCTTTTTTATACGCTTCAGCAAGATGCAGTAAGTAAGTAGAATTGTATTTACTAAACACAGTCAATAAAATAAAAGTGAAGTGATATGCCAATTGTGAATAGAAGTGAAAGCAAAATTGACAGTAGTCTTGCTGAGAAAAGCTTCATTATTAAATAAGCAGTTACAGGAAGCATTGAGGAAGTAAGCTGTTTAATCTAGAAGGTTTACAATTCACCCGTCGGCTGTATTCTCTTCTGCTGTATACTTCCTGCTTTGAGGCTGAAGGCCATGTGACCAAGACATCTGGGCCCATATGCAATTCATTTTTTCACCTGAGTTTTCTTCCAGGAGATAATTCTTCGATTTATAATAACTTTTTGGCACTTTGCAACTGAAAAAGTACAAAAAAGTACTTGAAAAAGTACTATCAAAATTATTTTGAGTATTTATTTGCTTGTTGGTGGTTTAAAATGCATATTATTGACAAGTTTGAAAATTTCACCTAGGAGAAAACTCAGGTGAAAAAGTGAATTTCATACAGGCCCTAATCTCAATAGCAATACATTTTGTGTTGGGTTTGGAATGCAAGCAGATTTATCAAATCCAGTGCATTGGCAAATTGGAGAAGAAATGGTGCACAAGTAGGGCAGTTAATCAAAACATCTACTTCTTCATCTAGGTATCTGCTTCACGTTTACACCACTTTTGCTTCAAATCTCTATAAACTGTTTTTGATTAATCTGAAGGGCCCTTGTTCTCATACACCAGTGCTATTACCTAAAAAAATTCATTTTCAGGAATTAAGCCCTGTCCCTCAATTATTCAACATATCAAGCTGGGATTAGATCATAAAATAAGTCCTTGAATTATGCGGACACTCACCGAGAATGGCAAACTTTGTGACTTTGTTTAGTATATACAGGCATAGTGATCATTGAGGAGTTAATTGAATTTTGATATGTTGATCAGTTTAATCTATATAGAATTATGTTTTGGTAATGCAGGCAGCTGTTGTGAGCAGTAAAAAATGAATGCCTGTATTCTCATGTAAAGGATACAAGAAAAAAGATGGGAAAGGTGAGAAAGAAAAGTTTTACTCACCTGGGGCTTCTTGCAGCCCCTAGAACAGTGTTTCTCAACTTAGTGCTCCTCAAGTACCCCCAACAGTACATGTTTTGCAGGAAACCAGAAAATATATTATACAGTGGGTTGCAAAAGTATTCGGCCCCCTTGAAGTTTTCCACATTTTATCACATTACTGCCACAAACATGCATCAATTTTATTGGAATTCCACATGAAAGACCAATACAAAGTGGTGTACATGTGAGAAGTGGATCAAAAATCATACATCATTCCAAACATTTTTTACAAATAAATAACTGCAAAGTGGGGTGTGCGTAATTATTCAGCCCCCTGAGTCAATACTTTGTAGAACCACCTTTTGCTGCAATTACAGCTGCCAGTCTTTTAGGGTATGTCTCTACCAGCTTTGCACATCTAGAGACTGAAATCCTTGCCCATTCTTCTTTGCAAAACAGCTCCAGCTCAGTCAGATTAGATGGACAGCGTTTTTGAACAGCAGTTTTCAGATCTTGCCACAGATTTTCGATTGGATTTAGATCTGGACTTTGACTGGGCCATTCTAACACATAGATATGTTTTGTTTTGAACCATTCCATTGTTCCCCTGGCTTTATATTTAGGGCCATTGTCCTGCTGGAAGGTGAACCTCCGCCCCAGTCTCAAGTCTTTTGCAGTCTCCAAGAGGTTTTCTTCCAAGTTTGCCCTGTATTTGGCTCCATCCATCTTCCCATCAACTCTGACCATCTTCCCTGTCCCTGCTGAAGAGATGCACCCCCCGAGCATGATGCTGCCACCACCATATTTGACAGTGTGGATGGTGTGTTCAGAGTGATGTGCAGTGTTAGTTTTCTGCCACACATAGCGTTTTACATTTTGGCCAAAAAGTTCCATTTTGGTCTCATATGACCAGAGCACCTTCTTCCACATGCTTGCTGTGTCCCCCACATGGCTTGTGGCAAACTGCAAATGGGACTTATTATGCTTTCTGTTAACAATGCCTTTCTTCTTGCCACTCTTCCATAAAAGCCAACTTTGTACAGTGCATGACTAATAGTTGTCCTATGGACAGAGTCTCTGCAGCTCATCCAGAGTCACCATGGGCCTCTTGACTGCATTTCTGATCAGCGCTCTCCTTGTTCTGCCTGTGAGTTTAGGTGGACGGCCTTGTCTTGGTAGGTTTACAGTTGTGCCATACTCCTTCCATTTCTAAATGATCGCTTGAACAGTGCTCCTTAGGATGTTCAAGGCTTTGGAAATCTTTTTGTAGCCTAAGCCTGCTTTAAATTTCTCAATAACTTGATCCCTGACCTGTCTTGGACCTGTCTTGTGTGTTCTTTGGACTTTACGGTGTTGTTGCTCCCAATATTCCCTTAGACAACCTCTGAGGCCCTCACAGAGCAGCTGTATTTGTACTGACATTAGATTACACACAGGTGCACTCTATTAGCACTCATCAGGCAATGTCTATAGGCAACTGACTGCACTCAGATCAAAGGGGGCCGAATAATTATGCACACACCACTTTGCAGTTATTTATTTGTAAAAAAAAAATGTTTGGAATCATGTATGATTTTCGTTCCACTTCTCATGTGTACACCACTTTGTGTTGGTCTTTCATGTGGAATTCCAATAAAACTGATTCATGTTTGTGGCAGTAATATGACAAAATGTGGAAAACTTCAAGGGGGCCGAATACTTTTGCAACCCACTGTATATATACCGGTGAGGAGAAGGTAGTAAGGGTTTATCATAAGGAATGGAGAAATAATATAAATAATGAAAGTGGATAATAATAAAGGTTGATTAATAAAATATTTAACTGGATTTCAAATACTAGTATGGCTGTTCACAAGTCAGCTGTATTTGGTAAATGTGTATTGCAGTCACTGTCAATGGAATTGCACAGAGCTAGTGAATCCTTGCTGTTAAGATGCTTCACAATTTAATCAAAGCTTCATAATGTGCAGAATCCATGCACATGCTAATGCTCTGAAACTTACAGTAAGCGTATCAATTAGTCTAAAATGTACTTAACACAGTTGCAGAAAGTCATAAATTGGGTGCATATTTAAGATTCTATAACTATAGATTGTAAAACAATAATAATACGTAAAACATTTCATTTCAGGACTCTCTGTGCCTCGTGTGTAAACACTCTTGGAATTTCACAAATTGGAGCCGGACAAAACACTTTGTTAAAGCCAACTATTATGAAAGGAACCACTATGGATGGGTTCCCTGCCGTGTTCTACAGTGAGCCGGCAGTGCTGGGACTACTTGCAAATGCTGTTAGTGCTTTTCTTGTCTGTATGCAAAACTTCTACTTCTTTCATACTTCAGTTGCTGCTAGAGGACTGGAAAATATTCTTGCAGGTAAGTCAAATGCAATTGCAGTCTGCACTGTATTTTATTGTATAGTAAGTAATAATAAATAGGCAGTCCAATAGTAAATACGCAGATCAGAAAAGAGTTGAAAATAGTATTATTATTTAGTATTTACAGTGTATAGTGCCATCTTCCACAGTGCTTTACAGAGCACATAGTCATGTCACTAACAGTCGCTCAGAGGTGCTCACAATCTAATCCCTACCACAGTCAGTATATATTTGCATGATAGTCTTTTTTTGTGGGGGGGGGGGGGGGATTTGGGAGGAAACTGGAAAGCCTGAAGGAAACCCACGCAGACATGAGGAGAACATACAAACTTTGTGCAGATACTGCCCTGGCTGGGACTCGAAGCAGGGACCTAGAAAAGCAAGAGTGCTAGTTAGGTTAATATCTCTGTTTATATCTCTGTTAATATCTATGTTTTCTCACTTTAAATTTTACAGGTGTCCACCTGATACTGATTGGAGGAGTAACACAACTCATTGCAGGATTCCTGTCTTTTAGAAAGTATGACCATCTAAGTGGTACATCATTTGTAGCCTTCTCAGCTTTGTGGAGCAGCTATGGTGCCACCCGTATCATTGTGGGTACAGAATCAGAGACACATAACAGCTCATTTGCAACAGCACTTCCTCAGATTCCAGTAAATGAGGGTGCAGTGGCCGGACTAACAGCGTACATCTTCATTGCATTCATCCTAGCCTTCTGTTCAGCAACTGTCAATTATATTATGCCTTTTGTGTTTGGTGCTTTAACACTGACACTCATCTTTGAGGCAGTGGGCCTTTTTGGTAATTGGGCCTTAGTAGTTTCTGGTGTACTTGAGTTGATTATAGTGTTGTGTGGACTTTATGGAGCAGGAGCCCTCCTACTGAAAGGCATTACCCAGAGATATGTACTTCCAGGTTTTGGGAATGCTCTCTTCAATGTCCTACTACTTGGAACAGCAAATCGTAATTCTTCTAGGTCTGCAGGGGAAGAGAAGAAGAAAAATACAAAGTATGCTGAGCCAATGGCATTAGGCTACTTGTGTGACACCATTTCCCCTTTCATTTTGGCCTTCTACAGTTTTGGTTATATGAAAACCTTTTATGTAGGTTCTATATGGATCAGCATCAATGTCCTGTCTCAGGTTTTGTCAAGCTATTACAGTTATTTGAGAAATGACATTTACCATGCTACAAAGTTTGCTTTTCATGCCACATTCTGGCTGGTGAAGTCCTGGGAAGAGTTTACTGTGACAGTTGTCCTCACATCAGCACAACTCTCAGAAAGCAAAGCACTGATGGTTGGTGACTGGTTCTTTGTTGCTGCTGCATGTGTGTTTTGTTTTTTATCTTTGAATAAGGAAGTCCTAGAAGTAGCACACAACATTGCGTTTGCTATAGTGACTGTGTCTGCAATCCAGCAAATCCCAAGCAGAGTTTCTCCAATATTCTTTGGAGTAGCTTGCAGTATATTTACACCAGTGTCCTTGTACACAACCTTTGCCAGTCTTGTTAATTCAATTGCAGAAAAAGTCCTGATACCCATTGGAAATACAGTGATATCAAGTGTCAAATTTCAGGAAATCTTGGCATGGGGCAGACAGCGTCTACAAAAGGATGGACAGCAAAACATCAGTGAAAATTGCAACTCCCGTTCTTCAGATCCCCTCTTCTACATCTGCAATGGTGTAGCTGCTCTAGCATCAATCCATGTTTCTATGGGATACACTATTCAGGCACATCTGTCAATTCCATGGGTACTTATCCCTGGTACTATTATGCAACTATACATTTGTAGAATTGATGTGCAAGGAGGCCGAAGATTTGGATCAGTTCTTCCATTTTGTTATTCTGCTGTTTGGGCAACCTGGGTCTGGCTACGTTTTGCAGGTAGGAAATACATTAATACACACATAGATAGATATATATCACTCTTTGAGGAAAACCAATAGTACTGAAGTATTATATAATGATAATAGTAAACTTTCAGCTATGGAAAATGATTGCACAGTTTATATTAAAAATAAAAATAATATTGTCTTGCGGGGAGAGTAATAGAGTCAAGAAAAGACAAATAACATTTACATTGCGCATTTTCTCCTAGCAGACTCAAAGCGCCACTAGAATGCGCTGTATAGGCAGTAGCGTTAGGGAGTCTCTTACTGAATAGGTGCTTGCTTACTGAATAGGAAAAGCTGAAATTCGAACCCAGGTCTCCTGTGTCAGAGTAGTCAGTACACTATCCAGCCACTATCCAGAGAAACTGCTGTCATGCTGAACTTTTGGTTCCAGTAGTTTCTGAATTAATTACTCAAAATAATGCAACCAGTCCAAGTAAATACAGAGCAACTGATTTACATGCTCAGTCTTTGTCAAGGTCCAAGGACTCCAAAGGTGAGCATGTAAACAAGTGTTTTTTTTTTTGTTTCTGTTTTTTTGAATGGAAGACAGAAATATTGTATGCAAAAATGTTTTCAGCACAATCAATTATCCAATGCACCATGGTGTCCAGTTAGAATACGTGATCACTAAATCAGAAAAAGCTTTACCAGCCACTTACAAGCCACTGACAGGTTGTCAGACAGTGGTATAATAGAAGGCCCTGCTGTCAAGTTCAATGGTACTGATGTTGCTTCTGTATGGTAGGCCACAGGAGACTTTACTGTGCAGAAGTGACATCAGTACTCTTGAACTTGATGGCTGGACTTTAAAAAAACACTCTCTGAATTAAAACACTCTGACAACATTGTAGTGGGGGTTGTCTGTGACTAGTAAGCTTTTTTTCTGATTTGGTGTTGGGATTACATAATCACGTATTCTAGCTAGACAATGTGGATAACTGATTGCACTGAAACCTTTTTTTGCTTACAGGATACTAATACAAAGGAAGGATGTGTATTTTGGCTGCAATTTTTAATGGTGGCTTTTTAATTTGTCATTAATTTATTACTGTATAAGCAATGGTGAATTATTTTACTAAGGACAGAAATATTATGTATTCCTCTTACATCATGTTTCAAATAATATACATTTATGGACATAAATAAGGTCTGTGTTACGCTGTAGTCATTGTAATCTACATATGTTCATTCACTAGGTTCTTTGCTAGGAATAGTTCCAAGCAATGATGCAGGATTCACAGTCGGTGCTATCTTCTTCTTAGTAATCAACATATTTCTTATTGCTTTTGGTAAGTATAGTAGAAATGCAATTTTGCACTTTAAAAATATAAAATAAAAAAAAAGAGGCAAGCAGAAACAGGACTATCAATTCACATACTCTATAGATACTTAAAACCATAGAACTTTGTTATAATTAAAATTGTACTGATGAACTTGAAGGTGAATGAAAAATTAGCATGATCCTTATCTGAATGGCTGATCAAGAGTCAATGACTTCAAGTCAGAGCATATAAAAATAACATGTCATAACCTTTAGTGGTTATTTTTCTATTAAAATGGATTAAGGAAGGACAACCGGTGAACCAGTCATGTGTGCCCAGGACTCGGTTCTGTGCAATGGAGTTAAAGCTAACTGAAAAAACATAATGCCAGTCTTGAGAAAAGGGTTTCACAACACACAGTTGTTGAAAATAAAAGCTCAGGAGTAGGTTTGATACTCTGTTCTGATTGAGCACTTGGGTTTTCTCAGTTTGGTGGTGAGAGGGTGGCTAGTTGGGAGACTGAAAGGTAGAGGATGTTTTTTGTTTGGTTGGTTGGTTGGTTTTGCTTCCTGATTCATGCATTTATGTTGTAGATGAAATAGTTCTGATTATAAGAGTGTTTGGGTGGTAGGGTGGTGACCCCTAGATTGGTATTAGTAAAAAATACTGTGAATGTGAATTCTTATTGTAGAATGCATTGTTAAGTGTAATATGAGGATGTGCATTTGGGATTTTTTTTAAGCTTTGTTGATTCTTGATGTGAACTTTGTTTAATATTCGGATGATGGACTGCTCACAAGAATATGTTCATTTTCACCAGATTAAAGGACAACTGAAGAGAGAGGTATATGGAGGCTGCCATGTTTATTTCTTTTTAAGCAATGCCAGTTGCCTGGCAGCCCTGCTGATCCTCTGCCTCTAATACTATTAGCCATAGCCCCTGAACAAGCATGCAGCAGATCAGGTGTTTTAGACTTTAAAGTCAGATCTGACAAGACTAGCTGCATGCTTGTTTCTGGTGTTATTCAGATACTACTGCAGAGAAATAGATCAGCAGGGCTGCCAGGCAACTGGTATTGATTAAAAGGAAATAAATATGGCAGCCTCCGTATACCTCTTACTTCAGTTCCCCTTTAACAAAACAGTTGTAAAATGTACATATGCAGACTGCGCACATAAACTGCACAAGGGTTTACACAACTAATTGCATACTCAAAATAGGCATTACAGAAAAGTTCAACTTTGTATATGCACAATGTACATGTTACTTGTAATGTAACACAGCTGTGTAAACTTATACAAGCAAAGTATGCATTGTGTACAGAATGTGCATTGCCCTATTTGCACAATGCCCAGCACTTAGTTTGAATAAATGCTGGTAAAATCTAAAAGTCATAAAGTTGTGTTATCTATTTCATTGCAGTGTCATAGCTTTCTTTATGTATAGAGTGTAATATTTAATGACAATTTATATAAGTGTTGTGTTAAGCAATAACTGACCTCTTATAAAGTCCCTTTCCAAATAATAACATTATTTTTGTCCTGTTGTCTAGCGGCTCACGCTAACATTGTCCTACTGCTGCTAACCATCTTGATGGAGGCTGTGATTGTCAGCTTTCTCCTTTTCACATTGGAAATACTTCCTGTTCAGTATGAAAGTAAGTACTTGATACATGATTAGATTCAAAAGCTATTGTGAGTAAAGAATGCAATCTACTGATAGGGAAAGTTATGGTAATGATCAGCCAAATGATGAGTATCAGCCAAAGTTGTTTTTTTTTACTCCATTTTAGTTTTCTATAGAGAAGGAGCAGGACCATCATCAGATTTTTTTTTCTTTTTGAGAGAAAGGGAGGAAATATTTGCAGTTAGGATGCAGACAGCAAAAAAAAAAACAAAAAAAAAAACCACAAAAGCCGAGGTTCTAGCCTCCCTCGCTCTACAAAAAAGTTTGTGAATTGCTATTAGTCTTGGTTGAATGGAACCGTAACTAAGAGAGATACAGATGTTTCCTTTTAAACAATACCAGTTGCTTGGCAGTCCTACTGATCTCTTTGGCTGCAGTAGTCGCTGAATCACACATCTGAAACAAGCATGCAGCTAATCAAGTCCAGTCAGAGCACCTGATCTGCATGCTTGTTCAAAACTATTTTATTAGTCATTTTATGGAGAAAAATTGGGCGTAAATTCAGAATATATATTATACACATGGGGACATCAAAGTTGGAGAGATCCTTTAGTACTGGTTGACAAGTTAAAAAAAATCATATTCAATGCAGCTGCAGCTAAAGCAAATATACAGTAATGTTGAGGTGAATTAAGAGGGAAATAAAAACTTGGGATGCTAGCATATTACTGACCCTGTTTAGCTCTCCTGTAAGGCCGCATCTGGAATATGGAATTCAGTTCTGGGAATTGCATTACAGAAGGGACATTGGAGTTTTAGAGCAATGCCAGTTGCCTGGCAGTCCTGCTGATCTCTTTGGCTGCAGTAGTGGCTTAATTTCACACCTGAAACAAGCATGCAGCTAATCCAGTCTGACTTCAGTCAGAGTCCCTGATCTGCATGCTTGTTCAGGGGCTGTGGCTAAAAGTTTTAGAGACACAGGATCAGAAGGAGAGTCAGTCAACTGGTATTATTTTAAAAGGAAAAATCCACATCCTTCTCAGTTTAGGTTCCCTTTAAATTACAGGTCTATCCCTCTCCTGCTCTTTCTTTTATTTTATCTGGCAATTCACTTAAAGTTAAAAATATGAATTCAATAATACTGCAGAAAAATGCATATACTGCTTTTTTTTATAATTAGTTCAAGTAAAAAGGAGGTTAAGATGAACAGAAACAGGTGCACATGTGTTGCAGTTCAACACAAAGTAAAATAGGTGAGGGAAATTACAACCATTAACATTAAAATAGCTTTCAAAAAATGACATAGTAAAGAATCATGCATTGACATTGGGCATAACAGACATTATGTGGGGTGCAATCACAGGATTAACCTGCTTCAGCCTAAAGCGTGCTTATGCAGGCTAACTTTTATGTATTTGAAGAACCAGATTATCTTATAAAATGCATTGTATCGTATCAGTAAAGTATATTTTGCACTCCCTATCACATGACCATTTTCATGCAGGTCAGCTCCCTCTTATCTACTGTACTTGCCTGACCCTCAAGCTATCATATCATATATAAGTTTTAAGTCTATCATATATAATTATTTTTAAATAATTAATTTTTGCTCTGGCAGTTACTTTCTCATTTTAATGGAGACCAGTGTTGTACTGCTGTTGTATTCATTGTTATGAATTTTGAGTAAGTATTGGATGTTGTGAATCAGTATTTGGTTGTTGTTTAACTTATAACGGTGTGCTCTGTTTGGTGCTGTGTTAATGGGTTATGCATCTGTATGTGTACTTCTTTCTAGTATTGTATGCTCTGCTCATGACTCTGTCCTAGTTATGTGTAGTAAATTATCACTCCAGTTTACTGTATTCTCATTCTGAAGCTGCCTACAAACTGTTTACACTTATGGTTGCACATTATATATTGTTATATATTGGGTGGAGCTTTTTTTGTTTGTGTTGACTACAGAGGATACCAAGAAAGGGCCCTTTGTAGCCTTATATTAATTTGTCCTCCTGCAGTTTAAAATGCATGCAGATAATTAAACATATGATGTACATTTTTGCTGTATAAAATTATTCTTTTATTATATCATTTTTCTATGTAGCTATTACTTAGAGTAGGTAGTGAACATTCTAATAGACCTGGCTGATTTTGGATGAGTCTATCTCCTCATGGGGGATTCTGCATATTTCCTTTATGCTTTAAAAAAATAGTGCCCCCTGGCAAGGAGCTATACAAATATGCTTACCAGCTTCTGTACTTGTTTGCATACTATTCTGGCAGTTGGACTGAGCAGTGAGCAACTGTTTTTCATGAATTGCTCTTAAAAACAAATAAAAAATTGGGAATCCCAAGGCAGGCTAGTCCAAAATCAGTCAGATCCATCAGATTTCTACCACCTACTGTGAGAGACAGGGTAGTTCCTAGGGTCCTTGGAGATCAGGGGCACCTGTGGGCACTAGGTGGGGGGTGTATGCGGCGTGGTCATGCAGTGAGTGGGTGTGGCCATGGGTGGGGCCAAATGTACATGAACTTAGCAGCGGTGTAAGCTACCGATAATGGGCCTGCCCATTAAAATATTGAATGAAGCCCCCTGTCCTTTATTTAGATAATTTACAATCAGTATAGGCATAGATCAAAGATGTATACGCACATACAATTTTGATTGGTCAATCACTGACCAATTTTACCACCCCCATGCAGTAAGTGGGCCAACAGACAATGCATTTGATGAACAGAGCTAAAATTGGCTAATCAAAATTGTATGTGTGTACCAGGCTTTACAGCTAATACTGTACATACTGAAAGTAGCAGGGATACAGCTGGTTTACAAACAGTAAAGGCATAGAGTAACAACTTATACTGTACACACTGGAGGTAGATAAGCACACAGTGCAGGCACTGGAGAACAGCTTATAGTGTACATACTGTAGGCAGCAGAATTCAACACACTGCAGTTAGCTCGCCGAAAAATATGAGGGTTATGTTGTGCGGCACGCATAGTGCCTTACGCTGAAAAATGGGTGGGCCATGGACCAGATTGTGGGTGTGGTCACGGATGGAGACAAATTTACATGAACTTAGCAATGGTGGGATATTAGGACAGTGGTGGCGAACCTTTTGGAGGCCGAGTGCCCAAACTGCAACCCAAAAGTCACTCATCTATCGCAAAGTGGCAACAGCAATTGAAACTAAATACTGTACAAATGTTTTAACTCATACATGAACATTATGGAAAATCCAAGTTGAAAACAAACTGTGAAGATAAACAATTTCATCCATCCGACTCCTGAAAAATGTATTCATTTTTTTAGAACCTCCCAGTTTTATTTTCTGTTTTAAAAAGCTAAAAAAGTAGGTTTAATGATATTGTCTCATATGATGATGATTCAGCTTATCCCATAGTCTCGCAGTTAGCAATCATGTGACCCCCAACAAGACAAATTCAGCAATCATGAGTCCCCCCATCAAGACAAATTCAGCAATCGTGAGGCCCCTATCAACACAAATTCAGCAATCATGAGGACCCCCAACAAAACAAATTCAGCAATCATGAGGCCCCCAACATGACAAATTCGGCAGTCATGAGGCACATAAATAGACAGCATTTCACATAAATAGGCCGAATGTCCCCTTAATATGGTAGACACCTCTCACCTGACTTCTGAATTCTCCTCAACTGGCTGCTGTGCCTGGCAATACTGTTTTTGGATGGATTGGGGATGATGTGTGGGCTGAAAGGCCTGGCAGTGATGCTGTAGCCTGGCTGGCAATGATGCTGTGGCCGGGTTGGCTGGCAGTGATACTGTGGCCGATGCTGTGGCTGGGTTGGCTGCGGTGATGCTGTGACCTGGCTGGTGGTAATGCTGGGCTGTGCTTTGCTGGTTGAAGTAAATGCTGGCCTGACTGGTGGTGATGCTGTGGCCTTTTTGACAGTGATTCGGGGCTGGTTGGCTGGTGGTGATGCTGGGCTGGCTGGCCTGGATAGTTTAGGTAGTGACAGGTGCCATCTAGTTAAGGTAATGAGTGACAGGGACCCCCAGGTTAGATAGTGAGTGACAAGGACCCCCAGGTTAGGTAGTGAGTGACAGGCGCCCCCCAGGTTAGGTAGTGAGTGACAGGTGCCCCTCAGGTTAGGTAGTGACAGGGACCCGACCCCCAGGTTAGGAAGTGAGTGACAGGGACCCCCAGGTTAGGTAGTGAGTGACAGGCACTCCCAGGTTAGGTAGTGAGTGACAGGGACCCCCAGGTAAGGTAGTGAGTGACAGGCGCCCCCCAGGTAAGGTAGTGAGTGACAGGCGCCCCCAGGTTAGGTAGTGAGTGACAGGGACCCCCAGATTAGGTAGTGAGTGACAGGGACCCCCAGGTTAGGTAGTGAGTGACAGGGACATCCAGGTTAGGTAGTGAGTGACAGGGACCCCTAGGTTAGGTAGTGAGTGACAGGTTCCCCCCAGGTTAGGTTGTGAGTGACAGGGACCCCCCAGGTTAGGTAGTGAGTGACAGGGACCCCCAGGTTAGGTAGTGAGTGACAGGCGCCCCCCAGGTAAGGTAGTGAGTGACAAGCACCCCCCAGGTTAGGTAGTGAGTGACAGGGACCCCCAGATTAGGTAGTGAGTGACAGGGACCCCCAGGTTAGGTAGTGAGTGACAGGGACACCCAGGTTAGGTAGTGAGTGACAGGGACCCCTAGGTTAGGTAGTGAGTGACAGGTTCCCCCCAGGTTAGGTTGTGAGTGACAGGGACCCCCAGGTTAGGTAGTGAGTGACAGGGACCCCCAGGTTAGGTAGTGAGTGACAGGTGCCCCCCAGGTTAGGTAGTGAGTGACAGGCGCCCCCCAGGTTAGGTAGTGAGTGACAGGGACCCCCCCAGGTTAGGTAGTGAGTGACAATGACCCCCAGGTTAAGTAGTGAGTGACAGGTGCCCCCCAGGTTAGGTAGTGAGTGACAGGGACCCCCAGGTTAGGTAGCGAGTGACAGGCACCCCCCAGGTTAGGTAGTGACAGGGACCCCCAGTTAGGTAGTGACAGGTGCCCCTCACTCACCTCCCAGCAGCAGCAGCCCAGCGTCAGACCTCAGTATCAGCCGGCGACCCGACCAGTTAGAGCGGGTGCGCACGGACACACCACGCTGTATATGCGGAAGTGATGTCACTTCCGCATATCAGTGCGGTGTCCGCTAGGTCCTGGCGCCCAAACTAGTGGTCATCGGCTGATCGAGGTCTGATACTGGCAGCTGCGGCCAGTGGGGGGGGGGGGGGGGCAGCTGTGGCTGGGGAGGGGGCAGCGGGCTACCCTGTAAATATTGGGGGCACCCTAGGACATGTTGGGGGCATGGCTAAAATAGGGCTAGCGACACCCATAGAGAGAGACAGTGGAAAAGTAATTTATAGTGAATTTTGTTCTTGGGCAATTGTACATGTTAAATGTATGTATTTTAAATTTTACAGTTTTCATGATGGGGCCATTTAAACTGGATCAATGAGCTGATACTTGTTAGGATATATGCGTGGATAACACAGTTGCAGTATTAGTCCTATATCACATTTTATACTATGCATTCATTTATATAACCCATTTTCTCTCCCACTCTTTAGTAACTGTACTGTCCATATTTACCATCATCTGTTTCTATGGCTTAATGGCATCTCTGGCAAACTGCATGTTCAATAAAGAGCTGATGCCAGTTGGACCAGCATTGTTTAAGGTAAAGTAAACATTATACTAAGAATCATAAATTAACCCAAAACATAAAATGTAATGCTCTGTCAACAATGTACTCATACATTTGAGGTAGATACAGCATATACAAAGTTTTACCTGCAATATTCTAGTGACATTTCTGCTAAACTTCAACCACAAGCTGTAAAGTCAGTGGGTGGCATCCCTTTGCATATTTTGCTGATTTTGCTGATTAATGCCTAGAAGATGATTGATGTACTAAAATAATTTTTGTGTGACTACTGATTTTGAAATGTATTTGACATTCTCATATTCTCAAGTCTAATTGGTTTTAAATGGAGTAAGAACTATACTGAGGGGGGCAGCCTAAAAGTGGCTATTAACAATACAATCATTTTCATCCAATTTTAGCAAATCTATGTAGTAAAAGGGTAAACTGAGTGAATATAGTAAATTGATAATTTAGGCAGCTAACTTATTACTTAGAAATGGTAAGATTGGATGAAAAAGATTGTATCGTTAGTGGCCAGCTTTAGCCAGACAGAGCAAGATCACACAGAATTCAACCTAGGCAAGCGCTTATGACTTAGATCGTGTCCAGGGGCCTGGCTTAAACCTCCCCTGTCATTCTTTCTGACCAAACCTTATCAGGTTGCAAGTGTGGTTGTCCAAAACTGCTATCTTGCCTTGGGCCCAATTTTACCTTGAAAGAGAACATGAAGTGAGAATACAGTATATGGAAGCAGCTGTATTTATTTCTTTTAAAACAACACTAGTTGCCTAGCAGCCCTGTTGGTTATTCTGATATCAGAAGTGTCTGAATCACACGTTTAAAGGGAACCTCAACTGAACGGGGGGTAAAGAGTTTCACTTATCTGGGGCTATTACCAGCCCTCTGCAGCAGTCCTGTGCCCTCGGAGCCGCTCTGGAATCCTCCGGTCCCCCGCTGTCACTTAGTTTCGTTTTTGACGACTCACCAGTCGGCCGGCCGCCATGCGTATTATTGGATGCATTCCATACTGCAATTAACGCTGTTGCGGACTGCAACGCGTACAAAAATATGTGTTACAGCGCTAATTGCAGTAGGGAATGCGTCCAATAATACGCATGGCGGCCGGCCGACTGTTGAGTCGTCAAAAACGAAACTAAGTGACAGCGGGGGACCGGAGGATTCCAGAGCGGCTCCGAGGGCACAGGACTGCTGCAGGGGGCTGGTAATAGCCCCAGGTAAGTGAAACTCTTTACCCCCTGTTCAGTTAAGGTTCCCTTTAATACAAGCATGCATCTTATGCTGCTGGGAATACACCATTAGATTTTGTGTTAGATAGATGGTTCTATAGATAATTTCCGACATGTTCGATCTTATTTTCAATCGTTTTTCTTATCGATTTCTCATAGAAGTGAATGGAAATTGATAAGAAAAGATAAGAAAATCGATCACAAAATAAGATCGGACAGTAAATCGACTGAAAAATCTCATTGTTTATTCCCAGCATAATCTTGTCAGATTTTTGCAAGAAACATCTGATCTGCATGCTTGTTCAGGGCTTATGGCTAAATGTATTAAAAGGCAGAGGATCAGCAGGACTGCCAGGCAACTGTTATTGTTCAAAATTAAATGTATATGTCAGCCTCCATATCCCTCTCATTTTGGGTTCCCTTTGGTCGTCTGCAGCTGATGTTGAAGATACAGCAGTTGCACGTGTGTTGAAATCTGTAACACTGCTTGTTGTTGCAGTAATTGATCTCCAGGTCATGCATTACTACCCTTGGTTTCTGGTGTGAAAGAGATTATTGTGATTCATTAACATACAGATTTCAGGCAATTATACTGGCACTCATATAGCCGGCAGTCATTGCTTCATTGTGATACGCAAGCCCCTTCACCGCGGCAAGGTACATGCCTTTTGTTTTGTTGTTGCGGCCAGAAAAATATGCCTACCTACCTATACAAGGGCACCTACCTGTTTGCAGTGCGTTACACAGTGAGTTTGGTGTGTCAGTGTGAAGCAGTACTCTAATTACACTCCCTGATTGGTGTATACACATGCAAGATGTTTTAAAGCACTTTAGGCCTGCAATTTAGCATTCAATGTGATTTCTGCCCTTAAAACACTGCTTTGCGTCAAATCCAGATTTTTGGCATCTATCCCACTTATCCATGCCCCCCCCCTCCAGGTGTTAGACCCCTTGAAACATCTTTTCCATCACTTTTGTGGCCAGCATAAATGTTTCTACTTTTCAAAGTTCGCATCCCCATTGAAGTCTATTGTGGGTCGCGAAAGTTCGCGCGAACTGAACCTTTTGCAGAAGTTCGCGAACCCGGTTCGCGAACTGAAAATCGAAGGTTTGGGCCATCTCTACTTAAAATATTTATGTTCAATATGACTTCACACTAGTTTAATCTGGAACATATAAAAATGTAATACTGTGACACAACAACTAAACAGATGTCCTTTATATCTCCTATTCTGTCCCTTGTTTTAATGCTCCCTCCCTATCACATATTTCTTCTCTAGTCATACACCAACAAATTCGGCTTTATGAACCTAGTGCCTCACCAACAACATGGCCTTGCAGTGGATAGCCCTTGCCTTGCTGTACTAGAGTCTTGGGTTCAAATCTTAGCCAGCACACTATCTGCATGAAGTTTTCTTACTCACCCTGCTAGTGTGGGCTTCCTCCAAATACTTACATGTCCTCCCATATCCCCAAAAAATGCTGGTAAATTAATTAGGTCTCCTAAAATTGGCCTGTAGACTGTGGTAGGAACATAAGACTATGACTATGGTAAGGATTAGAGCTGTGCTGAGGAAGATTTAAGCACTATAAAATGTACAGTAGTTAAAAAAAAGTAATCAGAATTTACAAACACATTCCTAAAATGACCTTTTCTATCTTTACATTTGCGAGTATTTATTTTTTATTTAGTTTCAGCTTAAATGTAACAGAGGCCCAGTGCACACCAAAAACCTCTAGCAGATCTGCAAAAAGCTAGAGGTTTTTAAAGCAGATTTCAGAGCGATTCTAGGCATGTTTAGGGCTCTTTCACACTAGAGGCTGCGGTAGAAAAGGCTGAAAGTCAGCCTTTTGCCTAACGCCAATACATAGCGTTTTCAAAGCCTTTTCAAAGCCTTTTGAAAGAGTTTTACAGCCCATATGAAAACGTCCTTTTTTTTTTCTTCTATAAAAATAAGTGAACAAGATAGCTGTAAAACGCTTTGAAAACGCTTTGAAAAGGCTTTGAAAACGCTGAAGTTGGCGTTTTCCATTGACTATCATTGAAACGCCAACAGCCAACTTCGGCTGTAAACAGCCCTGAAAAAGCTCCTGGGAGCGTTGAAACGCAACGCTCCAAAACGCCGAGTTAGATGTGAAAGGTAAAATGAAAGTCTATGGACTTTCTTTTACCTAGCAAAACGCCAACTTCAGCCGTGGCGTTAAAACGCCGAAAAATCCCTCTGGTGTGAAAGGGCCCTTAGAGACTTTTTCTAAACATGCCTAGCATTTTTTGGAGCGTTTTTGTGTAGCAGATTACAAATATTGTTACAGTAAAGTTGTTACTGAACAGCTACTGTAACAAAAACGCCTGGAAAACCGCTCTGATCTAGTGTTTTTCAGAGCAGTTTTCCACTTTCCTATACTTTAACATTGAGGCAGAAACGCCTCAAAAATCTAAAAAATGCTGCAGCACCCGCGTTTGCGTTTGTGGAAAAAACAAACCTCTCTGGTGTGCACCATCCCATTCACTTTCATTAGCCAAGCGGTTTTCCCCCTGCAAGCATTTTAAAAAACGCTTCAGAACCACTCTGGTGTGCACCAGCCCTAAATGTGACTTTTTAACTGTTTTTCAAGTTACTATTGCAAAATTCTGTGACTCCTTTAAAAAGTGTTTTATGATATGAAAGGTTTTATACTTTATGATTTTAAGATCTATTGTAATATATGTAAATTGTTTTATCACATCCTATGATAAGGAATGCTTTGATAGTGTTGAAATGAGATGACTTTTCCAAGGCGTAATTCAGAATAAAATTGAACCTGGTGATATAAAACATGTTCAGGAGTGCTATATGGAATGGGACACATTTACCAGCTGATCCAAACAGATATGAACTCCTGTATCCACTGGTATTTTCTGGTCTTCATTTATAACTTTCAATAACCTGTAAAGTTGCACAAGGATGTTGCAGTTAAAGTTCAGTGAATATAAATAAAGATAATTAGGTTAAAGAGCACCAAATAAGCTGAATTTAAGTCTCTCCTTTACAGTAATAGTAGGTTCACACTTGTTCTAAAAACGTATCCGTGGCTCCAGTTTTTAGCCCGGATCAAAACCGGGGCCACGGATACCAATGTTAAAAATAGCAGCCACCTTCACTTAAAAAAAAAAAAAAAAAAAAACAGATTCGTCTGTGTTCAGGGTCTAGGGAGATCCATTTTGAAACCTGAATGGACAATCCAGATTTGCAACATTTTCACAGACCCCGGATACACAGAGAGGTAGTGAAAAGCAATGACAAAACTGATCCCGCTCTATACAGGCATCTTGACACAGAAATAGATCAGTTTCTGTGTCAAAGGGGAGGAGGGCCACCATGCTGGAGGGGATAACAGACAGGAAGGGGGGCAGTGGGGGCAGCGGCAGGGACTGGGTCCCCCCTTTCCCTGCTCCCCCTCCGGCTAATTTCAGCTATAAAATCATGAATGTATTACAATGTAAGCCAAGCGGCGACCGAGGAATTTACTTCCTTGCGTCCCACTGCTCGCCGTCACTTCTTGCAATGCCGCCCTCTGTAGTTCATTGGACGGCAGTGACGCAATGTCCTCCAAAGAACTACAGTGGGCGGCATTCAGTCAAAAGAGACTGAAAAGCCCTCCTACTAACTCAGTAGCGTTGATAGGGATAAGTGACATCCCACTGGTTATGCGCCCATCGCGTCACACGTGACGCAATCAGGCGCCGGCGACTTGCGCAGTAACCCGCCGGCCATTCGGAAGCGCCGGCGGGTTACTATCACTCAAATTGCCGCATGCAAAGCGTATAATACGCTTTGTAATGTAAACAAAGTGTATTATACAGGCTGCCTCCTGCCCTGGTGGTCCCAGAGATCGAGGGACCACCAGGGCAGGCTGCAGCCCCCAGGTAAGCACCCAATCACACTGATCTGCCCCCCTCCTTCCCTCTGATCGCCCATAGCACCCTTCAGACCCCCCCTGCCCACCCCTCAAACCCCTGTTTACACGCAATCACTCCCCTAATCACCCATCAATCACTCCCTGTCACTATCTGTCAACACTATTTTTTCTCTGAGGTCATAAACTGCCCCCTGGGGGCTCCTGATCACCCAACCACACTCTCAGATCCTCCCCAGACCCCCCCCCCCCTTCCTGTGTACTGTATAAATCTATTCTCCCCACTAATCACCTGTCAATCACCCATCAATCACCTGTCAATCACCCATCAATCACCTGTCAATCACCCATCAATCACCCCCTGTCACTAACCCTGCCCCCTGGGGGCTCCTGATAACCCCCCCCCCCCCACGCTCTCAGATCCTCCCCAGGCCCCCCCCCCCCTGTGTACTGTATACATCTATTCTCCCCACTAATCACCTGTCAATCACCTGTCAATCACCCATCACCCGTCAATCACCCATCAATCACCCCCTGTCACTAACATTGTCCCCTGGGGCTCCTGATCACCCCCCACACTCTCAGATCCCCTCCAGACCCCCTCCCCCTGTGTACTGTATACATCTATTCTCCCCACGAATCACCTGTCAATCACCTGTCAATAACTTATCAATCACCTGTCAATCACCCATCAATCACCCCCTGTCACTAACAGTGTCCCCTGGGGGCTCCTGATCACCCCCCCCCCCCACACACTCTCAGATCCTCCCCAGACACCCCCCCCCCCGTGTACTGTATACATCTATTCTCCCCACTAATCACCTGTCAATCACCTGTCAATCACCCATCAATCACCCCTTGTTACGAACACTGTCCCCTGGGGGCTCCTGATCACCCCCCCCACACTCTCAGATCCATCCCAGCCCCCCCCCCCACTGTGTACTGTATACATCTATCCTCCCCTGTAATCACCTGTCAATCACCCGTCAATCACCCCCTGTCACTGCCACCTATCAGATCAGATCAGACCCTAACCTGCCTCTTACGGGCATCTGATTACCTGCCTGCACCTTCAGATCGCCCGCAGACCCACCCTCAGATCACCTCCAAAGTGCATTGTTTACATCTGTTCTGCCATCTAATTACCCACTGATCACCCATCAATCACCCCCTGTCACCACCTGTCAGTGCTACCCATCAGATCAGACCCCTATCTGCCCCTAGGGCACCCAATCACCCCCTCAGAACACCCTTAGACCCCCCCCCCAGACCTCCCCCCCCTGTGTACTGTATACAACTATCCTCCCCTGTAATCACCTGTCAATCACTCGTCAATCACCCCCTGTCACTGCAACCCATCAGATCAGACCCTAACCTGCCTCTTACGGGCATCTGATCACCCGCCCCCACCCTCAGATTGCCCACAGACCCACCCTCAGATCACCTCCAAAGTGCATTGTTTACATCTGTTCTGCCATCTAATTACCCACTGATCACCCATCAATCACCCCCTGTCACTGCTACCCATCAGATCAGATCCCTATCTGCCCCTAGGGCACCCTATCACTCACCCACACCCTCAGAACGCCCTCAGACCCCAGCCCTGATCACCTCGCCAGTGCATTGCTTGCATCTATTCCCCCTTCTAATCACACCTTGAGACACACATCAATCACCTCCTGTCACCACCTGTCACCCCCTAGCACACCTACCCATCAGATCAAGCCCTAATTTGCCCCGTGTGGACTCCTGATCACTCGGCCAAACCCTCAGATCCCCCTCAGACCCCCTTCCAATCACCTCCCCAGTGCATTGATTGCATCTATTTTCCCCTCTAATCACCCCCTGAGACACCCATCAATCACCTCCTGTCACCCCCCTAGCACTCCTATCCATCAGATCAGGCCCAATACAACCTGTCATCTAAGAGGCCACCCTGCTTATGACTGGTTCCACAAACTTCGCCCCCTCATAGACCACCTGTCATCAAAATTTGCAGATGCTTATACCCCTGAACAGTCGTTTTGAGGCATTTGGTTTCCAGACTACTCCTCACGGTTTTGGGCCCCTAAAATGCCAGGGCAGTATAGGAACCCCACAAGTGACCCCATTTTAGAAAAAAAGACACCCCAAGGTATTCCGTTAGGTGTATGACGAGTTCATAGAAGATTTTATTTGTTGTCACAAGTTAGCGGAAATTGATTTTTATTGTTTTTTTCACAAAGAGTCATTTTCCACTAACTTGTGACAAAAAAATAAAAACTTCTATGAACTCACCATACTACTAACGGAATACCTTGGGGTGTCTTCTTTTTAAAATGGGGTCACTTGTGGGGTTCCTATACTGCCCTGGCATTTTAGGGGCCCTAAACCGTAAAATGCCTGAAAATGACCTGTGAATAGGACGTTGGGCCCCTTAGCGCACCTAGGCTGCAAAAAAGTGTCACACGTGGTATCGCCGTACTCAGGAGAAGTAGTATAATGTGTTTTGGGGTGTATTTTTACACATACCCATGCTGGGTGGGAGAAATATCTCTTTTTAGGGGCCCTAAACTGAGGCGTAGTCTTGAAATCAAATGTCTCAAAATGACATGTGAAATCCTAAAGGTACTCATTGGACTTTGGGCCCCTTAGCGCAGTTAGGGTGCAAAAAAGTGCCACACATGTGGTATCGCTGTACTCAGGAGAAATAGTATCATGTGTTTTGGGGTGTATTTTTACACATACCTATGCTGGGTGGGAGAAATCTCTCTGTAAATGGACAATTGTGTAAAAAAAATCAAAACATTGTCATTTACAGAGATATACACCCCAAAACACATTATACTACTTCTCCTGAGTACGGCAATACCACATGTGTGGCACTTTTTTGCAGCCTAACTGCGCTAAGGGGCCCAAAGTCCAATGAGCTCCTTTAGGCTTTACAGGGGTGCTTACAATTAGGCATCCCCAAAATGCCAGGACAGTAAACACACCCCACAAATGACCCAAATTTGGAAAGTAGACACTTCAAGGTATTCAGAGAGGGGCATGGTGAGTCCGTGGCAGATTTCATTTTTTTTTGTCACAAGTTAGCAGAAATGGAAACCTTTTTTTTTGTCTCAAAGTGTCATTTTCCGCTAACATGTAGCACAATAAATTTAGACAAAAATGTATACAGAAATTTTATTTTATTTGACAAATTTTATCACAGAAAGTTAAAAAAGTAATTTTTTTGACAAAAATCATGTCTTTTTTGATGAATATAATGAAAACTAAAAATCGCAGCAGCAATCAAATAGTACCAAAAGAAATCTGTATTAGTGACAAGACAAGGAGGGAAAATTCATTTAGATAGTAGGTTGTATGACCGAGAAATAAACCGTGAAAGCTGCAGTGGTCTGAATGGAAAAAAGGCTCTGGTCCTTAAGTGGTTAATTTACGATCATTTCCATAATGGAAATTAATCAAAATATCACGGTTAACGCGGAAATTTGGCCGTTCTCAAAATTGTGTTCCAGTCCAGGGCCTTCTGATCCATGTAAAGTGACAGCACGTTCAGGGACCTTTGCATTATAAGATATTGCAAGGCACAAAATCACATGTCTCAGCATGACTGCTAAGTGCACCTTGTCAAAGAGCACCTGTCTTAGAAGTGGCTGCACATAGAGCCTCCTGATACATTTAAAGTGACACCATGTTCAGGGACCTTTGCATTATCAGATATTGCAAGGCCCAAAAGCAAGTGCCTCAGCATGACCGCTAAGTGCACCTTGACAAAGAGCGCCTGTCTTAGAAATGGTTGCAGGTAGAGCCTCCTGATACATATGAAGCGACAGCACGTGCAGGGGTGTGCATATTGTTTCAGCACCGCTCAGTTCGGCGCAGTGAGAGCCGAATGATGGCTCTCACCACTGCCGATAAACTCAGAGGCGGCGTTAAATACTATTCCTCCTCCGACTTGTCGCAACTCGGAGGGAGATGTAATTCGGGGTCTGGCAGCCGTGATTGCGATCAGTAATTGCAATCAATGAGTGACTTTCCTGAGTTTAGTTACATAGTTACATAGTTATTTGGGTCCAAATTATGGTTTGTATGGCAATTACGAAATTTGCAGCGTACCGGCAAAATTCATGTCCACAATTATGGATATGTGAAATTACGCAAATTTCACTACAGGACAGGACTGGAAGTGAACTGTACACATTGGCCTCAATTCACTAAGCTTTATTAAACACTTTATCAAACGTTTGATCATTTACCTCATGCGTAAAATCTAATTTTGAATTCACTAAGGTGTTATATATTTATTGAATGTTTTATCGATAAAACATTTAATAAATCTATAACACCTTAGTGGATTCAAAATTAGATTTTACTCATGAGGTAAATTATCAAACGTTTGATAAAGTGTTTGATAAAGCTTAGTGAATTGAGGCCACTGTATGTGTGAACCAAACCTAAAACTGCGTGTATGGTCTTCCTGAACAGGACTTGGTCCATCGGACAACTTTTGTGCTAAGCTTCTCCCCTCTCAAGAGACTTTTTATTTACAAGTGATCTCTCAGCCATTTGTTAGGTGTTGTCCTGCTTGCATGCTTAATTTAGACTTTAGTACAGTGTTCCAGGGTTTGACAGGCCAGGTCATCCAGTCTTTCTGGATTGTCTTCTCTCTCTCTGAGGTTGTGGTGTAATCTATGTTTGCATAAGCTATTTGCATACTGGTTGATGTTGCAATAAGTTTGTATTGTTTTTGATCCCCTTTTCTGCACTCTTAAATCTATTAAGGTGCCCATACACTAACTCAATTTCCTTCCGATATACAGCAGATTCGATCACTGTGAAATTCATAACACAAACGCTGAGCGATCGACCGATTTCCGTCTAAAAATCGATCGATTCGGTTGATCTGTCCAGGCAGAACATTTTGCTAGATCGCCGGCGGGTCTGGAGCGCATCGCTAGCGGCGTTCGATTCGGCGACGCCCGATGCAGCATAGCAGCAGCAATACATTACCTGTCAGGCTGGCTACTTCAGCTTAAAAGAAGTTATTATAAGCTATTTTCCCATGGTTCTATTTTTGTCACATTTCACCAACCAACACACTTTTTAAAATCCTACTGATATAATAAATGGGAAAGTTCGGATGTTTGTATGTTTGGATGTTTGTTACTCGATCACGCAAAAACGGCTGAACGGATTTGAATGAAATTTGGCACACACATAGTACATTACCTGGAATGTATAGGATGCTTTTTATTCCCATAACCAAAAAGAGACAAATACAAATTTCACTGGACAATTTAAACTGCAGCCATTCTTACACTGTTACACTGGAGGTGTGTTTAGTTTCTAAGGGTAGAATGGTTAATTTGCATATATTCAGCAGTGATGCACTGGGAGACATCTCAAGCTCACTCCAACCTGAATTATCGCAAATTCTTTCTGTTTTAAGAAAGCAAACTTTTGTTTTTCTTAACATCTTAGTAAGGGGGCTTGTAGGACCATTGTAGTCCCTTACACACTCCAATGAGTTCTGGGTCACCATGAGCTCGCTGGTTAGTCTGTACCTCTCGGTGTTACAAGCCCTACTGCACAGAGCCAAATTAATCTATGCCATGCACTGATGAGGATCAAACAATCTGAAACAGTCTGAATGCGTGTTGGATTATTATGGCTCTGTACAAATTAACAAGCTGACATATCATTGCATTCCAGCGGTTCTGGAGGTGTGTTTAGCTTCTAAGGGTACAATGGTTAATTTGCATATATTCAGCAGTGGTGCTCTGGGAGACATCTCAAGCTCACTCCAACCTGAATTATCGCAAATTCTTTCTGTTTTAAGAAAGCAAACTTTTGTTTTTCTTACACTGTTAATGGTAGGGTTCTCAAACTTTGCACAGTTGGCCGTTGGGTGACTAGGATTATTATTCAGAAAAGTGGTTGGAGCCTATAAAAGCCAATCAAAATTCACCTATTGATTTTCAAGGGGAATATTTACATCTCTGCCATTCTTGCACTGTTAATGGCACAAGCCTCAAACCTGGTATAGCTGATCATTGGGTGACTGGGGTTCAATTTCAGAAAGGGGGTGGAGCCACAAATAGCCAATCAGATTTGTTTCATTCCAATGCAAATTATTGTTGCCAAACAACGAAAAGCTCACAAACTTGGTAATTGAGTAATTAATTAATTGTGTGTTAGGGTTAGGAAAGTGGGCACAACCAACACCAGCCAAATACATAAGCGGGCAACGCAGGGTCATAAGTGGGCGGAGACAAATACAAATTTTACTGGGAAAATGTAAACAGCAGCCATTCTTACACTGTTAATGGTAGGGTTCTCAAACGTTGCACAGTTGGTTACTGGGTGACTGGGGTTAATATTCAGAAAAGTGGGTGGAGCCTACAAAAAACAATCAAAAATAACCTATTGATTTTTCAGGGGAATATTTCATTGCTCCCATTCTTGCACTGTTAATGGCACAAGCCTTAAACCTGGTACAGTTGATCATTGAGTGACTGGGGTTTACATTTTTATAAGGGGGTGGAGCCCCAAACAGCCAATCTGATTTGTTTTATTTTAATGCAGGTTATTGATGCCAAAGACCACAAAGCTCACAAACTTGGTCATTGAGTAATGGAGTAATTGTGTGTTAGGGTTAGGAAAAGTGGGCGCAGCCAACACCAGCCAAATACATAATCGGGCAATGCTGGGTCATCAGTAGGCGGAGACAAATACAAATTTCACTGAGAAAATGTAAACTGCAGCAATTCTTACACTATTAATGGTAGGGTTCTAAAACTTTGCACAGTTGGTCACTGGGTGACTGAGATTAATATTCAGAAAAGTGGGTGGAGCCTACAAAGGCCAATCAAAATCCACCTATTAATCTTTAAGGGGAATATTTAATTGATGCCATTTTTGCACTGTTAATCACCTGTACCTGGTACAGTTGGCCATTGGGTGATTGGGGTTCAAATTCAGAAAAGGGGTGGAGCCACAGCCAATCAGATTTATTTTATTTCAATGGAAATTATTGATGCCAAAGACTGCAAAGCTCACAAACTTGGTCATTAAGTAATTTTGTGTTAGGGTTAGAAAAAGTGGGCGAAGCCAACACTAGCCAAATACATACCTGGGCAATGCCGAGTCTTCAGTGGGCAGGGACAAACACAAATTTAACTGGGAAAATGTAAACTGCAGCCATTCTTACACTATTAATTGTAGGGTTCTAAAACTTTGCACAGTTGGTCACTGGGTGACTGGGATTAATATTCAGAAAAGTGGGTGGAGCCTACAAAAAGCAATCACAATTCACCTATTGATTTTCAAGGCAAATATTTAATTGCTGCAATTTTTGCACTGTTAATGGCACAAGCCTCAAACCTGGTACAGTTGATCATTGGGTGACTGGGGTTAAATATTTAGAAAAGGGGTGGGGCCACAAACAGCGAATCAGATGTGTTTCATTTCAATGCAAATTATTCATGCCAAAGACCACAAATCTCACAAACTTGGTCATTGACTATTGACAATTGTGTGTTAGGGTTAGAAAAAGTGGCCACAGCCAACAGCAGCCAAATACATACCTGGGAAACATTAGGACATCAGTGGGTGGAGAAAAATACAAATTTCACTGCCAGAATGTAAACTGCAGCCATTATTACACTGTCTGTCAATGGCAGGGTTCTTAAACTTTGCACAGTTGGTCAGAAAAGTGGGTGGAGCGTACAAAAGCTAATCAAAATTCACCTATTAATTTTCAAAGGAGTGGAGTGACAGTCAATTAGATTTATTTCATTTCAATGACAATTATTGATGCCAAAGACCGCAAAGCTCACAAACTAGGTCATCATTGAGTAATTGTGTGTTAGGATTAGAAAAAGTGGGCAGAGCTAACACTAGCCAATTACATACCCGTGCAACGCCGGGCGACCAGCTAGTGTTTTAATAAATATGATTTTTATTAACGCATTAGCATCTTCAAACAAAATATTTTGCTTGAAGATGCTGCACTTATTTTAACCTCAGCCAGCAGAACTCATTGTTTTGCCTAATGAGGTCATGCAATGCAGTGCAGGGTGCAGTTTTTTTTAGTTACCTGTTCCGCACACTGGACCGGCTTCTCCTCTTCCTCCACCCGCTGTGATACATAACAGAAACAGGAGGAGCGCTCCGTAGTGTGATACCGTTTAACTGGATAGAGGATGCGCAGTAAAAAATGCACTTACTAGATGTATGTAAATAGCAGGCATTAAGTTTGGCATATAGCCCAGAAAAGAAACATCCCCTCGTAGAAGAAGAACCTGTGGCTGCAGTGGCCAGCGGCAGCAAGGGTCCGGATGGTGGGTGGACTTCAGTTGTCCCTTCCAGGAGACTGTGTGCAGGTACCGTCAAGACGCGTGTCCACGCCTTCGTCAGTCAACGTCGTTGCAGTAGCGCAAGATTTCACATCTCTTTTCTTCCACGCTGTGATACATGCCCAGCAGCCTCTTCTGACTTTATTATTATTATTTATTGGATTTATATAGCGCCAACATATTACGCAGTGCTGTACAATAAATAGGATTACAGACAATAATAACAGGGGGGACAGCACAATACAGGTAAAAGACAATAGATACAACAATACAGGTACTAAGCAATAAAATACTCAACACAATTCAGAGATAGTAATACAATGCCAGATCATACACTGGAGTGGTAGTGGTAAAAATACAAGTTCCATAAATCTGGGTGAACTGCACACAGTCAAGTATGATACACAAGGGGAGAGGGCACTGCCAAAGGCTTACAATCTAGAGTGAGGGGTTGGTGACATGAAAGGAAGGGGGTGCATCAAGAAGTTCTTGGCAGAGAGGGTTAGGGCAGTGTTGAGTTGATGTAGGCCTTTTTGAAGAAGTGAGTTTTGAGTGCTTTTTTGAAGGTGTTGAAGGTGGGGGCAAGCCTGATGGGCAGTGAGAGAGAGTTCCACAGGATGGGGGCAGCTTTAGTGAAGTCCTGTAGTTGTGCATGGGAGTGCGAGATGCGTGTAGTGGTTAGGAGGAGGTTGTTGGAGGAGCGAAGTGGGCGGCCAGGTGTATATCTGCTGACCAGGTCAGAGATGTAGGTTGGGCAGGATTTGTGTATAGATTTGTATGCCAAACATAGGATTTTGAAACTGACTCTGAAGTGAATTGGAAGTCAGTGAAGGGATTTGCGTCGGGGAGTCGGTGACAGAGCGGTGGGAGGAGTAGATTAGTCTAGCTGCTGCGTTCATGATGGATTGTAGGGGGGCGGTGCGGTTTTGAGGAAGGCCTAACAGGAGGGAGTTGCAGTAGTCCAGGCAGGAGATAAGGGCATGGACAAGGAGTTTGGCAGTGTCTGGGGTCAGGAAAGGCCGGACCTTGGAGATGTTGCGTAAATGGAAAATGCAGGCCCTAACTACGGTTTGGATGTGGAGGGTGAAGGAGAGTGTTGAGTCCAGAGTGAAACCAAGGCAGCGGGCTTGTGTGGTTTGATGAATGTTTGTGCCATTGACAGTGACGTAGAGGTCTGTGGGGGGTAAAACAGCACGGGGCAGGAATATTAGGAATGCAAGTGTAATGTGTGTACGGAATTATCAACTGGCCTGAGCTGTCGTTAAAGGAGTCATCAGGCGAATTACAAAAAAAAAGCTTTACTCACCTGGGGCTTTCTTCAGCCCCTAGCAGCCGATTGTCTCACGCTGTCACCTCCACTCCCCGACGCTGTCCCGGTCTCCATTCTCAGTCCGGAAGCCGACCCCAAGGTCGTCCGCACTGCGCATGTGTGAACTGCTGCTGTCAACCAAGCCCACGTTGTACGGTGCTTACTGCGCAGGCGTATAACGTCGCCTGATGACTCCTTTACGTGGAGTGTTACTGTAGAGTGCAATGTAAAGTGAAGCATTCTGAGCTGTCTGCTTTATTTTTTACTAGTTTATGCAAAAGGGGACTCTGTATAGAGAGAAACATACACAGCAGGCTGTGAAAGCTTATTACTACACGTTAATAAGGCAAGCTTCTTTAGTGAATTAACACCTAAAATACAGATCAATGTTAAGTTTTCACTTGCCCTATTATCACCAGCATGATCTGTAGCTGTAGTTATGAGGCTCTAAAAGACCCTTAAAGAAAATCTGTAATGAAAAAACGTCCCCTGGGGGGTACTCACCTCGGTTGGGGGAAGCCTCCGGATCCTGTTGAGGCTTCCCCCGTCCTCCTCGGTCCCATGGCGGCGGAGAAAATCCTCCTGGAGCGGCAGCGATGTAAATGTTTACCTTTTGGCTCCAGCGCAGGTGCAGTATCCGCTCTTCCCACGGAGATAGGCGAAAATAGCCGATCTCCGTCGGGCCGCTCTACTGCGCAAGCGCAAGTCTTCTGCGCCTGTGCAGTTGAGCGGACCCGACGGAGATTGGCTATTTTCGCTTATCTCCATCAGAAGAGCCGCAACAGCGCCCCCGCTGGAGCCCAAAAAGGTAAATATTGCACAGGCTGTCGGATTTGTCGCCTGTGAGTTCCGGGGGCTGCAGCGAGACCGCCGTGGGACACAGGAGGATGGGGGGAAGCCTCAATAGGGTCCAGAGGCTTCCCTCTACTGAGGTGAGTACCCCCCAGGGGAACTTTTTTTAAATACAGGTTTTCTTTAAAGGGAATTATATATTTTACTATTAAAACTTTTCTTTTCATAACAATTTGCAGTCAGCTATGGGCTTTCAAAACTGTTTGTAAGCAAAAAATAGTGCTTCTTTTTAAACATGAAATGTGTATTCTCTTAATTTACAGTAAGGACTGTCATGTTGCTACTTGAGTAATTTCCTGCAGAGAGCAGGAGACCTTGTTACTAATTTCCAAAACTATCACTAAGTTGATAAGTGGCTGCAGGATTTGAAAAGTCCATCTGACTGTTTCTGATAGGAATACAATGGAAGCTAAAATAACAATGTTTGCTATTAATCTCTTCAATATATTAAGCAAACTGAAAGGTTTGATATTCTTCTACAAAACTTTAACCTTTATCTTATCTCATTTGATGTGGAAACCCTGCAGCCAAATGTGTAATGAACTATAATGGGTCATTAAAGACAACAGTTCACTAAAGTCAGATGCAAGCATAAACTATTATAAAGTAAATATTTTGATAATTATGTTATTTTTCTTTATTGCAGAAAGCAGAGCCAAAGAAAGAGGAAGAGGTTTCGAGCTCATGTCTTCTGTCTGATTCTCATCGTACAAGTGGTTTGCGAGCCATAGCAAAGATATTAGAAGAAGGAGGAGTATGTGGAATCCCAACAGACACTGTCTATGCTCTAGCAGCCTCTTGCAAACACCCAGAAGCAATTAGTAGGATTTACTCTATTAAGGTAAAACTTAAACATGCCACAGACCTCCTGTGTTGGTCAGATTTACAGACATAATCTGACCACAAAAGGAGGTCGTTTTAGCTAGAAGTTTACATAAAGATGACTGCTTAAAGATGTGTAAACAAGCAAAATCAGTGTTGCATGTAACAGCAGTGTTTGAATGTTAGGGCGATACTGCAAGGAATAAGCATTGTACAGACACGTCCCTTGGCTATAGTTAAACTGTCCAGTTCATTAGGGATGCCAATGAGATGCAAATAATTGTTGATGTAGGATAATGCAAATTTTGTATGAAAATGTATGCAGCTTTAAAATTGACCAATTAAATCCTGTCCTGGTGAAATTCAATGTATTTTCAAGCTGCATTAATGTATATACATAATTTGCATAACGGTGTAGCACATGATAGTGCAGTTTCTAGCAGATGGGGTAAGCACAGGTCGCTCATCCATCACTTATTTGTTGGTGATGCTTAACTAGTTGCTATTCCAGGACATAGATTCTACAGCCTAAGCCCCATCTACACGATACGATTCTTTGTACGTTTCGATTACGATTCTATTTACGATCCGATTAAATCCGACATGTCCGATCAGGATTCGATTCAATTTAATTCCATTTGCCATTGTTTTGCAATTGCAAATTGAATTGAATCGAATCAAATCAGGATCGGACATGTTGGATTTAATTGAATCGTAAATAGAATCGTAATAGAATCGTACAAAGAATCGTATCGTGTAGATTGGGCTTAAAAAGTGCTGCTGTAGGTTCTAGGACATAGAATGATGGCAGTTTGGGACCACAATGCTCTACAGATGTATTGCTCTGCTATTGCCTAGCATTGCATCTGTACAGGGAACTGTCGCCCTAGCTAATGCATCCGATCGCTGCAGACATGCAGGCTGGGGATAATCGAAGCAGGAAAATCTGGCGCATAGCTCCGCAGCTACTTTCTGGCGCGCCATTCAAATGTATTGAAAACGTAATACACCGTTTTCAGGTGGCATCGTTGCTGTGGTGGAGTCGGAGAGTGCATTGCCCGGCTGCCTGCGGTGGGGCGGGAGGAGGCAATAGCTGCCTGGGGAAAAGTGTAGCAGATGTGCGCAGGGAGTGGGGGCCAACTCCCACCCTCTGTTCCTCACCTCGGGAGCCCCCTCCTTTTAATGGCAGCGTAGCGCAAGATACAGCTGATCAATCACCGCCCGAGGCTCCGGTCTTCAGCAAACGTTAGAGCTGCAGGTCTACGCTGCCTCTTCTCTCTGCAATGCTGATTACACTACTTCCTGATCCAGTGTAATCAGCATTGCAGAGAGAAGAGGCAGCGTAGACCTGCAGCTCTAACGTTTGCTGAAGACCGGAGCCTCGGGCGGTGATTGATCAGCTGTATCTTCCGCTACGCTGACTGCCATTAAAAGGAGGGGGCTCCCGAGGTGAGGAACAGAGGGTGGGAGTTGACCCCCACTCCCTGCGCACATCTGCTACACTTTTCCCCAGGCAGCTATTGCCTCCTCCCGCCCCACCGCAGGCAGCCGGGCAATGCACTCTCCGACTCCACCACACCACAGGCAGCCTGGGGAGGAGAGACTGTCCTATCTTCTGCAAAAAAAAACGTTTTTAGCAAAACGAAAAATTGCGTTTGGATCACAAACGCTAAATATCGTTCAGAACCATGCGCCATTTTTTCCCTGGCGCCGTTTTTTACTGTATGCGGGGATAATGGTCCACCACATGCCCAGCTAGTAATAAAATATGGCATGTGTGGTATCATTTTAACTAGAAAGGGCCAAAAATATATTTTTATGTGCTTTATAACTGTGGGACTTGTCATCAGAAAATTAAGAAGGGTGAAAAATGAAAAAAAAATTTTTTTGCATTAACACAGACACAAACAAACACAGAACATTTATATTGCGCTTTTCTCCTGGTGGACTCAAAGCGCCAGAGCTGCAGCCACCAGGACGCGCTCTATAGGCAGTAGCAGTGTTAGGGAGACTTGCCCAAGGTCTCCTACTGAATAGTTGCTGGCTTACTGAACAGGCAGAGCCAAGATTCGAACCCAGGTCTCCTGTGTCGGAGGCTGAGCCCTTAACCAGTACACTATCCAGCCACTACATTACACTACATTAAGGGCTGGTTCATACTGCAGGAGTTTTTCTAAGCGCTATTTGATTGTAATCCTATGAGTGTGTTCACACTGAAGTGATGTGATTTTGTAAAAATCCCCCATAGCATTGCATTTGCAAGAGGTTTTCAAAACACTAGCGTTTAAAATGCTCCTGCAGTTTAAAAAGCTCCAGCAGTGTGAACCCCTTAAAATGACTATAAAATAAAATAATTTTTGGAGAAAAAATATTACTCAAAGAAACTCTAGACTATTCAAACATGAACTGGTTTAAGATCTGGCATGTCATGGACATCATAAGACACCTGCACATAAGCTAGATTCGCAAATGTATTTAAATAGAGAAAGAATCCAGGAGCAACTCGCTTAGAGATTTGTATAAAACTTTCACAACCTTTAATCCAATCTTCATTAAAACAATCAACAACATAAGGATATAAAATTGTATACCTATTAACACATCGAAATTAACTGCATGTGTTGATAAGTATACCATTTTATATCCTTATGCTGTTGTTGATCGTTTTAATGAAGATTGGATTAAAGGTTGTGAAAATTTTATACAAATCTCTAAGCGAGTTGCTCCTGGATTCTTTCTCTATTTGAATACATGGATATCATTGTTTTTTCATCTGGATGTTGTACCGCAATTGTGTTTGAGTATTAGGGATAAGATATTGGTGTGCACGCTCTCTCTCTCTCTCTCTCTCTCGGATTAGATTTTCAAATGAGAACTCGACTCGACTAAGTTCCCTCTTGACTTTATTACATTTTATGCTTGTAAAATATTTGATTTTGAATCCTTATGGATAATATGTGCAATATTTATAATGTTAATATGTCGTGTTATACTATAGGAACGACCTTCAGAAAAACCCATATGCATTTGTATTTCTAACTTGGATCAGCTGAGGTCAATCAGTCCTCCCTTTAGCCCCTTGCTATGGAGATTCATGGACATGGTATACCCTGGAGGTATAAGCTGCATTGTTAAGAAAGGAGACTGGCTCAAAAGATTAGGTGAGTGATTTTACTATAGCATTTCAACTTGGAGTTTACCACCTCTTAAAGGGGCATTATGGCGAAAAATTTAAAAATTTAAGATTTGTGCAAACATAAACAAATAAGACATTACAGTACATTATTTCCAGAATTAAATGAGCCATACATTACTTTTCTCCTATGTTGCTGTCATTTACAGTAGGTAGTAGAAATCTGACAGAAGCGACAGGTTTTGGACTAGTCCATCTCTTCATAGGGGATTCTCAGCAAGGCTTTTATTCTTTATAAAGATATTCCCCAAAAAGGATTTAAACAATGATGCTGGCCAGCTTCCCTGCTCGCTTACACAGTTTTTTGGCAGTTGGAAAGAGCAACTGCCATTCACTAACTGCTTTTGAAAATAAATAAATCCCTGAGAATCCCCCATAAAGAGATAGAATAGTCCAAAACCTTTCCCTTCTGTCAGATTTCTACTACCTACTGTAAGTGGCAGCAACATAGGAGAAAATAAATGTATGGCTCATTTTACTCTGGGAAAAATGTACTTCTTATTTGTTTATGTATGCACACATTTTAAATTGTCAGTACAGGAACAGAGATTGAAGAAGGCTTACATGGTATCATCCTGATTCAAAACTTCCTGCTTAATTACTTTAAGATCTGTCCTTCCTTGCCTTGTCTTAAATCACCCCCTGCTAAGTGCTAAATTGTCACTGTTTACACCTCGCCTGACACTACATCTATGCCAGAGGTTGTAGTTTGGGATCCTTCTACTTACAAGTTCTCCATTTTGGCTGCCTTATCCCCTGTGTGTGGCTTTGACTGCATCCAGCCACACAGAGGACAAAGAAGCAGTGAATGCTCTGTCTACTCACGCTCCCTGTAATTTCACACTCCTTTCCGGATGTGCACCGCAGCAGAAGCCGGGAGTGTTATGGGTATGCATACTTGACAAGTGCTGCTCATACATTAGCGTCATTGTGAAGTATGCATGACCAGAACACTATCGGCTGCTGTGCACATCCAGACAGGAGCACAAAATTACAAGAAGTGTGAGTGGACAAAGCATGCTCTGCATGTGCAGCTTCTTTGTCAAATGAGAGGCAGAACAGCAACATGAAAGGGAGCTTATTAAAAAAAAAAAGTGATTGCTAATCAGGGTGTTGGACACATGCTGTAGGGAATGGAGGACAGTTGGAAAACACGGGCTTTGGGCGCTGAAAAGTATAAATCCGGCCTTGGTGATAAACACTAGAGGCCAAATACTAGGTGCACCATGGCACATACCTTACATGACCACTAGAGGCTTCTAGTGTTTGGCTTTTAGCGTTTGTGATGTGACACAGGCATCTCAGGAGAGAAAAGATAGGGAGGAATGCGTACGAGAGAGAACGGCGCCAGAGACTTGGGCGCAGGACACAGCCGGTATATGGCTGATCCTGCTGCTGCACAAGTCCGGGCCGTGTTAATTACTATTCCCCCTATTCCCCCTCCAGGCCGCCAGGCCGCATACAGTAAAAAACGGCGCCAGGGAAAAAATGGCTCATGGTTCTGAACGATATTTAGCGTTTGTGATCCAAACGCAATTTTTCGTTTTGCTAAAAACGTTTTTTTTGCAGAAGATAGGACAGTCTCTCCTCCCCAGGCTGCCTGTGGTGTGGTGGAGTCGGAGAGTGCATTGCCCGGCTGCCTGCGGTGGGGCGGGAGGAGGCAATAGCTGCCTGGGGAAAAGTGTAGCAGATGTGCGCAGGGAGTGGGGGCCAACTCCCACCCTCTGTTCCTCACCTCGGGAGCCCCCTCCTTTTAATGGCAGTCAGCGTAGCGGAAGATACAGCTGATCAATCACCGCCCGAGGCTCCGGTCTTCAGCAAACGTTAGAGCTGCAGGTCTACGCTGCCTCTTCTCTCTGCAATGCTGATTACACTGGATCAGGAAGTAGTGTAATCAGCATTGCAGAGAGAAGAGGCAGCGTAGACCTGCAGCTCTAACGTTTGCTGAAGACCGGAGCCTCGGGCGGTGATTGATCAGCTGTATCTTCCGCTACGCTGCCATTAAAAGGAGGGGGCTCCCGAGGTGAGGAACAGAGGGTGGGAGTTGGCCCCCACTCCCTGCGCACATCTGCTACACTTTTCCCCAGGCAGCTATTGCCTCCTCCCGCCCCACCGCAGGCAGCCGGGCAATGCACTCTCCGACTCCACCACAGCAACGATGCCACCTGAAAACGGTGTATTACGTTTTCAATACATTTGAATGGCGCGCCAGAAAGTAGCTGCGGAGCTATGCGCCAGATTTTCCTGCTCCCGCCAGGCCGCCATGGATAGTGGGGGAATGAAATAAATGAAATTATTGTTTTAAAAGCAACTTCAGCCCCGTCTTGTGACGGCGCTGAAGTTACTCCCTGTGCCTGCTATAGCCGTAATTCCTATTACGGCCTATGGTGGCGCCGGCTGAGCCGAAGTCTCCTGCGCTGCTGCGCCCATGTCTCCAGCGCTGGATTCGCCGTGCTCGGGAGGAACACCTGGCAGTGGAAAGAAGACAGGAGGCACACTGGTGGACAGGTGAGTGTAAGCTTTGCTACATACACCATATGTGGCTTGTGATGAAATTGCATGCCACTAACGCCGCACTCCTTGTTCACAGCCACTTGTGTGAAATCTTCCATCTTCTGGCATAATCGACCAAATCACTCGATTTTGGATGAAAAGCAGTTGACTGAGATAAGTTTGCAGCACTGACTTCTAGCTGATTCAATCAAATGGTTGAAACTGCAACATATAGTGTAGATGACAGGGGTGCTCATCCGAATTCCGGATATTCGGGTAACCCGGATATCCGAACTTTTTTCAGCTTTCCGATTCGGATTCTGGATTTCTGTGGAAATCTGGATAGCTATCTGTGGATATTTGGTCGCATACCCGGATATCCATGGATATCCGGCGGATATCCAGATCCGAATACTGTAACTAAGGAGATGACATCACTGAGCCAATCAGAGGGCTCCCAGCAGAAGCCCTAGCAACCAATCACAGAGGGGAACCTTGGTCAGCCCCACCTGACCTCATTGAGCTAATCAGAGTGCTTCCAGCCTAAACCCTAGCACCCAATCACAGAAGGGAACCCTGGCCAGCCCCCCTGTATAATGAATGCTGCCATGATGAGATATATCGTCCTTGCTTATGAATGCTCACTGTACACAGTGATAAACCTAAAGCTGTTCAGTAATTAACCCCTTCACTATCACTACACTATTGTTGTATTGTTAATTAGCTTGATTTCATTGTGTGACAGTCAGAGTGTGCTGCAGGGCTGCTGCAGCTGCTATGTGTCTGTGTGTGTGATGTGCACAGACCAGGCCAGCTGCTGCCTGCTGGCCAGCTAATAGCCTTAGCTAGCTACAGTATAGGTTAGGTTAGGGAATAGGATTACTGTGTTATTGTGTAGTTAGTACTGTAGTCAGTGTTAGTAGTTGTTAGAGTAGTAGTACTACTGTGTTAGCTTACTACAGAACTGCTGTGCTGCTGGCCAGTGTGACAGTTAGTGTCTTCTCCTCTGCTGTCTGACTGTCACTCGGCACGTGGCACTTGGCACATGGCACTTGGCACTTTGCACTTTGCATGTAGCACATTGCACATGGCACTTTGCACGTGGCAGATGGCGCGTGGCACTTGGCACGTGTCACGTGCAAAGCGGCACGTGCAAAGTGGCACGTGTAAAGTGCCATGTGCAAAGTGCAAAGTGCCATGTGCAAAGTGGCACGTACAAAGTGCCACATGCCAAGTGCAAAGTGCCACGTGCAAAGTGCCACGTGTCAAGTGCCACTGCCAAGTGCCACGTCAGGCATGCTCCTGGCAGACGTTACACCTGCTGCTGCCGCATTGCCCTGCTCCTGCTGCCTTTGCTGCTCCCACCGCCAGGGTGCCACAGGCCACTGCTGCTGTGCTGATACCACCTATATTTAACCCAAAACACAATTGCTGTGTAATTTTATGGAGGTGTCTGGGCTGAAAACTGTCATGTCCCAGGTGTGTGGTTGGACTTTGGACACAATGTGGGCTGCACGACAGTTAATCAATTAGTGTTTCCCTTTAAAAAATAATGATGCTACATGCCTCATTTACCTTAAAAAATAATTTTTTAAAGCAATTTAAAGGCTACTTCCCCTTTTTCTATCCAGATATCCGAATCCGCCCGGATACCCCAGATACTGGGGTCGGATATCCAATCCGGGTCGGATACCCAAAAGGTCAAATCCGGATATCTGATCTAGATCTGGTTATCTGGGTATCCGGATCCGGATCAATCTGGATTTTGAAAAGGGGTATACGAGCAGCACTGGAACTTTAGTTTGGTTTAAAAAAGACATCCATCTATCAAGCTCAACCACACAAAAAAAAAAAAAAAAAGATCCCTGTCCTGAATATGCACTTATCACAGTTAATCTAGAGCAAGGGTAGGGAACCTATGGCTCATGAGCCAGATGTGGCTCTTTTGATGGCTACATCTGGCTCACAGACAAATTAGTAGGGGTTGATTCACTAAGCTACACTGCAAAAGCAGTGCAGGTTAGTATGACCACGCAAGTAAAATTTTTAAAGTAGGCATGCTACTGCTGTAGCATGCACCACTAACTTACTCGCGTTCCCCCCCCCCCCCCCCAAACTAACAGCCGCTCCTATTGTCCCTCCCTAGACCCTGTCAGGTCCAGTGACTGTGTAGGATTAGATCCCCACACTTTGATTGGCCCAATAGGCTGTCTGTCACTTCACAGGCAGCTTATTGGGCCAAAGTGCGGGATCTCGTCCTACAAAGTGAATCAACCCCCAAGTCAGCTAGCTAATTGTACAAGCTGTTAGTCGGTATTTCTCCTGTCCGACTCTCGGGGAAATTGCTGATGTTGATGAAACCCGAAAGAAAAAAACAGATGTGTCTGAAACTTCTGCTGCCCTGAGAATCAACTGTGTTCACATCACCATGGCAACAGGGACGTGAGCCCTCTGCTGCACATGCGCGCTGTCCCAGTTTGAAACATATTGTATGGCTTCCATGGAATTACATTTTAAAATATGTGGTATTTATGACTCGCTCAGTCAAAAAGGTTCCTGACCCCTGATCTAGAGGAAGGCAAAAAAACTTTACAGGCTTTGGCCAATTTAGCCTTAAAGGGGTTCTCTGGTATGTTTAAATAAAGCTAAAACGGACACTTACCTGGGGCTTCTATCGGCCCCCTGCAGCTGTAATGTCCCACGCTGTCCTCCGATGCTCCGTTACCCACCGCCGGTAACCTGCTAATTATTCGTCTACATAGACGAATAGAACTGCGGCGCTCACTCCTGCGTGCATCATCGGGAGCTTACTGCGCAGGCGCAGTACGGCCACGCAGCCGCAGTTCAAGCCCTCTTTGAATGCAGATATAGAATTTGCCATAACTACTTCCTGAGGTAAGATAGTCTCGATTTTAACCACTCTTACTGTAAAGAACCCATTTCAGTAAAATTCATATTTTATTAGTACATTCTACCCATTTTTTAAAGAGTGAAGAGTTATTTTAGTTTGCAGAATTCAAAAAGTTGCTGTAGGACAGTTTTACCACAGTTCAGTAACAGATTTTTGGGGGGTTATCAGTAAGACCTAGAAGTGCATGTACAAGTTCTTTAAAATCTAAGCTAACTTGCAGTGTTGTGTGTCCCCTGCCCTCTCTATGCCCAACAGTAATCAGTACTTGCACTATTCATACTAGGGCTCAGGGTGGTTTGGGATATTAGGCTGCCTGTTTCCAGACTTTTTTGGACATTACACAAGCACCTTAATTTACATGCAGTACAATACATGTGAGGGCACATCACATTGTCTTAACAAAACCTAGTGGATATGCCTACTTATGTTCCATGCATTTGCTAAGGGCTCTTTCACATTAGGGCAGATTTTCTGCGTTTCAACGCAAAGGGTAAAGTTTGCGTTACCCAAGGTGAAATGAAAGTCCATAGACTTTCATTTTAGCTTTCACATATAACGCAGCCTTTTTGTGCGTTGCGTTACACTGCACCCAGGCGCAGTTTTTCGGCCGACGCTAGCTTTATGCGTTACAATGTTAGTCAATGTAAAACGCACACTATGCGCGTTTTTAATCCGTTAACGCAGGCAATCAGTCCCAGAATGCAACAGAGGAACAATGTAGAAAGTTGAAAACTAAAAGAAAAAAAAATTACCTGCGTTTTTTTATGTGCTGTAACGCATTGAAAACGGATTAAAAACGCACACTCACTGCAGTGCAACGCATATCAAAACGCATTAAAACGCATACAACAAAACGTATGCTTTGAGCGCTCTCCAACGCAAGCTCTGATGTGAAAGAGCCCTAAGGCCTACTGGGATTCAGTAAAGACTTGCAGAACCATTACTGTATTAAGATATTTATAATTCTTAAGCTTTCATCTCTCTAGTTGTGAAATCTTGGAAATATATAAATGAATAATCTTCTAAACAGTAGCAGTTCTGTTTTAGTTAGTTTAGCATTCAGATCATCTGTATAATAATTAAATTACAATTCAACCTTTGAGGAGTTTATAGGTAACACTTTCACTAGCTGGTCAATAGCCTTGCATCATTCAAGAACTGAAGGTGACTGCAAGTAGCTTGGCAGGCGTGAGACCTGGGACAACATACATGTTTTATATGTGCTCTTACAAGAGTATTTGTGTTTTAGGTGTGGGGCCTGCATACGAATATGTTGGGACTCCGGAATCCATCATGATCAGAGTCCCTGACCACTCAGTCACTGCCCATCTTACTGACATGACCGGACCACTGGCAATCACCTCTGCCAACCCAAGTGGAGAAAGTGATAGTACTCATCATGATCATGTTACTTCGTAAGTGGAAGCTGAGCTTTTTGAAAGTATAATTATTCATCATAGCACACTTGCAATGAAAATAAGATTTTTTTTCTTATTCACTAATGAAGTGCCCCAATAATGGAATATGAAGGGCACTCTTTTTGACTCCTCTTAAAAAATGCCTCATGCTACCTATGCCATGCCTTATAAGGTTTTTTTGCTTCAAGTTAAAGTGGTCTGAAAGTCAGCATTTCTACTTTGCTCTAAAAGATTCCTCACAGCTTGAAAGTTACTACCCCAGAATTTTTTTTTAAGCAGAACATCACTGAAATAGTTAAACAAAGCACCTTTTGCTGCTATTCAGCTTCAAATCTGCATCCAAACTGGAGATAACAGTATCTTTGTTTGCATTCCAATGTTGATACATCATGTGTGTAAACACAGTGTAACAAGTGAAAAGGAGCTCTCTGTGCTTCAAACACACAAACAGCTCAGAACAGCTACCGTATATACTCGCACACAAGCCAAATTTTTGACCCCCAAAAAGGGGGTCAAAAGTTGGGGGGTCGGCTTGTATGCGAGTCTGGTGCTGGTGATGGTGGTCCGAGCCCCCCGCACTGTCAAGTCGGAGTTTCAGACCACTTTAATTAATGTCATATTTTTTAACAATTTTTTTAACTTTTTACCACACAACTTTAATTTTTTTATTGCACCTGGCGCTTTAAAGCTGAAAACTATTTCTGTCTTGAAGAATGCATAGAGAGGAGGATGCATGCCTTACTGGGAGATTGTCAGGGTGCTTGGCTTGGGGAAAGTTTAAAAACATCTCAATGTAGCTACCTGTTTGTAAAGTATCCCAGACACCTTCAGTGGTATTATCTTGAAAACTTTAAGGGCCCGTTTCCACTAGGGATTAGGATGAGAGGCGATCACCAAATCACCTCGCATCCCTCCGCAGGTACTTCCGGTTGTCTTCCGGACAACCAGATGCTGCGTCAAGCGGCTTCCTGTCGGAGGCTATGGGGATCAGATGCGTGCTGCGGAAAACTGCCACATGCTATCCATAATTTCCCCTGCGTCGCATCACGCCGGATCGCGCCGGATCGCGTAGGTTAATTTGCGTCAATGGAAACTACTCCATTGACGTGAATTGGTTGCAGTTTCCTTGCGTTGCGATGCAGAGCGGTTTCCGCATTGCAACATATCTAGTGGAAACGGGCCATTAAAAAGTCCATGGTAAAGTAACCAACAAATATTTTAGTGCCTCACAGGGTGCCCTTTGTACAGGTAGCATCATCACAGAGAATGTGAACTCTCTAATGTGATACTACCTTGACCAAGAACTGTTACATTTAACAAGGATACAACCTTTTCAGTGAAGGTGTGTGGACTACTACTTTAATACTAGATTTTTCTGTCCAGTCTAACATGTGGGTAAGCTTTTCAGTAGCACTTGGGCAGCTCTAGTCTTTGCTAGTGACATACGTTTGTACGTTCATGGAGGACGAAGTCTAGGGTGTCAGAACATCTGTGCCTATAGGCTGCTGTGAGGTAAATCCGGGCCTGGTCACAGGACAAAACAGGAAGAGAAAAGGGGAAGAAGTGTGACAGCACGGATCCCGAGGACTCGCGATGGTTAGACAGTAGATGTATTGCTGCTTACCGGGTGAGCCCGAATGGGGGGAGACCAGGGGTCGGCAAGGCATGCGGCGGCTCAACAGGTTTTGAATCGATTTCATGCTGTAATCGATTCAAAAGTTTGTGCAGTGCAGTATCGGACTGGGAGGTGGAAAAACTGAGGAAATCCACCTGTTGGCCAGGCAGCAGTATGCCTGTGTTATCACTCCTAATAGGAACCTGCAGCAAGTCTTCACTGTGAGCAGCAACACCTGATTACTGCTGTTTGGCCAGCAAGTGGTTTTCCTCAGCTTTACCACCTCCCAGTCCAACACTGATGCAGTGTATGGGCAAAATTAGATCTCTCTTTGATCAGATTAGATTAGAGAGGGATCTTGTGTTGACAGTTAACAAGACAGACAACAGACAGACAGACGGAATGCTCAGCCAATCTAGTCACTGTTTCAGCGACGGCAACATTCACACTGAGATAGACAAGACTAACAGGAAGGAGCGAACTAATGGCAACCGGTGCTGTAGTTCGTCCTCAAGAACAAGGCTAGAAGGAATACTACCAGTCACCAACGTGGTGCTGGCAGAATCTAACTATCAGGATCAGAAGGACTTCACTGACCCCCGCAGGTCAGCAAACATCCAGCAGACATGACAATACAGAGCAAGGCATTATACATTTACAATAACAACTTTCACAGCATAGATCCAATGACAACTCAGAGAGCTGAACGCTATGTTGGGCGGGGTATGAAATGGGAGGCAGACTTTTATGCTGGCATCAGCCAATGGATGCAGGTATGCAAATTCCCACACAGCTGAATGGTAATCATTCAATCCTGAGCTGGCTTGATTACCATTTGCTAGATGGCTGTGAATGCAAAGGACTCCGATAAGAAATACATGCAGTATTTTGTAACAACATGCATACAGGAAATCCAGGGCTATCTGGCCGCAGCTCAGCTGCAACAAGCAGTTGGTGGAATGATGACAGCATCCTGAACTGCCCAGAACTGCAGAGCGATTGCAAATGACAATGAGACTTATTGCAAATGCAGAACTGTCCATTTGCAGCTCCACTGTAACGGACAGAACACGCTACAGGAGGGATCCTTACAAGAAGGCTATGCTCTCCTAATCAGCTCTTTTAGGTGCCGATATCGGTAGACATCTCATAGATGCCAATGTTAATTACTGAAATCGGGCACCAAGCTGATTACTTGGGCACCCAATGTGAGTAGTACACATGAAATTTAATGGTAGTAGCCGATCGTAAATGATCAACTACTACCATTGGTAATTTTGGTGCCTACAAATTGTTTTGTGTTAGACACCTTAAGGGGTGTTAAGGTTAGGCATTACGCAGGGAGAGTTAAGGTTAATTCCTCTGGGGGGGGGGGGGGGGGGGTCAGGATTAGGCACCTTAACCAGACAGTTATGGTTAGGATAGGTGCCAGGTAGGCCAATATTTTATTCATATTGACTTATCCCAGGGCCCAACTGAAGCGGTGCTGCCGCAAAAAGTAATCATGCTCTGTCCATAGCACAGGAGGGTCAAGATTCTTGCTATATGAATGAGTGTCATTTTCACAGTAATTAAAAGGGAATCTGTAGGATAATCCAAAGGAACGCATTACCATTGCGCAAAAGGGTCTACCCCGTTTATAGGTTGTATTTCTATAATGGCGGGTCTTGGCATTCCTCAGCATTCACCACAGGATACTGCTTAGATCATGCATTTCACAAGTTATTACTTCTACTGTCTTGTTTTATTCACATAACTCCAAACTGTTGACCCACAACTATGAAAGTAACTCTAAAAGTGTTTTTTTTCCTCTATAGACGCCTGAGTAATAAACTTGATGCAGTACTCTGTGACGGTTATTCTAATGAGCTTGTTGGATCAACTGTTGTGATCTGTACCAAAATAGATGAAGGTAAATATAAATTAATTATCAGTACTAAACATCTCAGAGACATTTGATTAATAAAACCATGCAGTACTATCTTCAAATTTTATGTGTAAATGTGAAAGGCTCATAACCTTATAATCTGTTCTAATGTAGTGGCCTATATGATTCTGCAGCTTAGCAGCTTTGGTGCCCTGATAGGACTTTCCAAGTTGCGGCGGAGGGAGGACATACATTTAAAATGAACTGGGGAAAGGCTTCTACTAATTAGCAATGAGTAATTGGATATGAGTAATACTTTAGTTGTACAACTGTAATTTCTATTGGTATTTTATTATGACTAAACCTAACCCTACTCTCGAAGCCTTCCTCTGTACATGCCTAACCCTATCTGAACCCATATATCCACAATATCCGTAGATATCAGCACAGCCTTCACTCCTAAACAGCCCCTTTGCCAATATCTGTACCACACATATAGCCGCTATATATCGGGCACCACCACACTGGGTGCCACTATAGTCACAATTGACATTGCAATGTATGTGGCATCCATTTTACAAAAGCACCACTGATGCCCAAATTACCTACTTAATGAGGGCACTTCTCATGTAGTGTCATGCTCAAAACGATATTCCTTTTTCCAGATCTGATTTCCAAGTGATTAATACAGAAACAGTAGTATTCTAGTGTCATATGTTTTTATGCCCTCTTTATGCATTGCAGAAGTTTATTTGCTTTAGCTATTGCTGCTTTACATTGAACATGGTTGCTTAACTTATAAACAGCTAGTACAATCAAGTCGTTATACAAGTTCAATATTCCCAGCTGTATCCCATTTAGTTATTATCGCACTATGCCATTGGCATGGCAAAAATGCTTGGCCTTGTATTTATTTACATTAAAACCCATGTACAAACAAAAAGGAAATATTATTGGATGTTTTCATATACAGTACAATGCTTTGCATTCATTGGATGATTGTTTAGCATTTAACTGATATTTCACTACATACCTGACATGTCAACTAATTCTTGGGTTACTGTCAGACCTCAAAGATATAACCTAGAGTTGAGGAGAAGCAGTTTTGACAGACTGCTATTAGGATTGCAATACGTGTTGTTATTTACGTGTGGTCTTTGGAGATAATTAATATTAATGAGATGGGCAGTGACAGACCTTACATTACATGATTGTAGTACCATATTTTGCAGACCATAAGACGCACTTTCTCCCCCAAACATGGGGGTAAAAAGTGCCTGCGTCTTATGGTCCGAATGCTGCCTGGGCCGGGTGTCCCCCACTAGGAATTGCAGCAGTAATGCGGCCCGTGTCCCTGCAGTTGTCCTCTTATTTCCCCGTCTCTGTAAGGTGTCCGTGGGGAGTGTGCAGGATCGTTATGCCCACCCCTTCATGTCCCCAGAACTGCCTCACCTCCTCTGCCCCGTCCTCTTCTATGTCCGTCTCTGTACCTGGGGAGTGTGCAAGATCGTAATGTACCCCCTTCGTGTCCCCGCGGCTGTCCGTCCTTATAAGCTTGTCTGCCCCGCCTCCTCTGCCCCATCCTCTTCTTTGCCCGTGGGGAGAGTAGTCTGTGGCTTACCGATGCACGTCACCACAGTGCAGAGATATCGATCGATCGGTAATCAACCTGGGTAGCCGCTGCGGGGTCCGTGCACGTTGCCAAAGTCTATCTCCCTTCACTTCCGCTTACGTCATAATGTGGAAGTGAAGAGAGATACACATTCAGCAACGTTCACGGACCCCGCAGCGGCTACCCAGGATGATTACCGATCGATATCTCTGCACTGTAGTGGCGTGCATCGGTAAGCCACAGACTACTCTCCCCATGGGCAAAGAAGAGGACGGGGCAGAGGAGGTGGGGCAGACAAGCTTATAGGGACGGACAGCCGCAGGGACATGAAGAGGGTACATTACGATCCTGAACACTCCCCAGGTACAGAGACGGACATAGAAGAGGACAGGGCAGAGGAGGCGGGGCAGACAAGCCTAGAAGGGTGGGGCAGTTGTGGGGACACGAGGGGGGGTATTACGATCCTGCACACTCCCCATGGATGCCTTTAGAGAGATGGGGAAAGAAGAAGACAGGAGTAAGAGGGGGATGGACAGACCAGTACAGGGGGCATCTAAAAAAAAAATCAGAGGTCACTTAATTGCACACAGGAGGCACTTTAAATGACACAGGGGCACCTAACAGCACACAGAGGGGGCACTTTAAATGACACAGGGGCACCTAAGAGCACACGGGGGCACTTTAAATGACACAGGGGCAGCTAAGAGCACACAGGGGGCACTTTAAATGACACATGGGCATCTAACAGCACACAGGGGGACACTTTAAATGACACAGGGGCACCTAAGAGCACACAGGGACACTTTAGAAAACCCAGGGGACACTTTAGAGAACACAGGGGGCACCAAAGAGAATAATGGAGCATTTAAGAGGAAACAGGGAAGTGGAGATCATAAAGGGGACACAAGAGGTACAAGGGGGACATATTAATTGAGGAGGGGAGAAGATCCACAAGATGCCCCTGAACCATGGACACACCAGGTTTAGTTTTTTTTTTCCCCTGGTTTTTGTCCTCTAAACCTAGGAGCGTCTTATGGTCCGAAAAATAAGGTATTTTGTTGCTTCTTCGTTTTCTAACTACAGTGATTATATGTTTTTTTTTTTCATAAGTTCATGAATTTGGGTGATTTTTACTGTTGAAAATTTACTCTTATATGAACTAATCTTTTATGAACATAAACTTTTATGCTAACTGCACTGGAATTCGTTTTTTTAGTTAGTAAATATGCGGTCCAGCTAAAATCATAGTGTGGCCTAAGCAGCTCCCAACTATACCTCCACAACTGATTCACAGATTCACTAGCTAGAAATTCTTACAAAGGCTCAGTAGTTTGTTTAACAAACTACTGAGTATTTTCCCAGATATATCCGATGTAAAACAATAATAACAAGACATTTCACTTTGTATCACATCAATTGAACTACAGGTAGTTACACAGCTTTGGCCATATATTTGAGTTTTTGTACCATTTCTTATTGCTTGATGCACATTTCGCAGTCTGCCAGCCATTTCCTCAGTTAACATGGGCATCCTTAAATAGATTTCAGCCAAATACACATCTTGGTAGAGACCCAAAGTCGAGAAGGCAGGAAGGATCATTTGCAAAGAATGTTACAATTAACACTTATGAGTTGTAACTAGCTGGTTTGATTCACGACATTCCTTTAAGTAAGGGGGCATAAACTGTTATAGCGTAGTAGGGTAATATTCTGGCTCATGGTGCTTGATATTGGGCAGTGGCGTCCCACATTGAGTGAACTGAAAATAATTGCTAGCTGTCAGGCTGAGGCCCAGTTTTTGTCAGTTACAGTGTAATATCACAATTTTTGCCCCAATCTCTGGAAAGCTGAAACACTGGAAAGCAAGGCACTAGAAAAGAGATTTTCTCCAGAGTTTTCTCTCAGAAGATAATTTTTCTTTTCGCCACTTAACAACTGAAAAAAATACTAAAACATGGGTAGAAAAAACATCAAACTTATCTAGAGTATTAATAAAGTGTCAAACCATTACCTGTGAGAGAACTCAGGAGTCAAAAGTTAACTGAATTAACAGTTGCTCTGGAAAACTGCAACACACTATTGGTGGAACTAGAACACTATATGGTACCTCACAAAAGTACCTCCCACATTTTTTCCAGGGGACACTGAAGATATGACACTTTGATACAATGTAAAGTAGTGAGAGTACAGATAGAGATGTCCCGAACCTCTGATTTTCAGTTTGCGAACCTACCGTGAAAGTTGGGTTCGCAGGAACTTTTGCGAACCGCAATAGACTTCAATGGGGAGGCGAACTTTGAAAACTAGAAACATTTATGCTGGCCAGAAAAGTGATGGAAAAGATGTTTCAAGGGGTCTAACACCTAAGTTTTTTCAGTGACTACAAGAGGGAAAAAAAAATCTAAAAAAACATATAGTTTTTGAGAAAACCGATTTGAAAATTCTCTTTCTGACCGTGGGAAAATTAGACGCCCACCGATTTTAGTGGTTAATAGCAAAGCCCCTTTAAAAGCTAGAAACACCAAAATTGCTGGGAATGTTAAGAAGAACAGTGGGAACAAGAGGAAACATTTTTTTTTCAAAAAGACCTTATCGTTTTTGAGAAAATCGATTTTAAAGTTTCAATGTAAATTCTCCTTCTGCCCGTGGGAAAATATACCCCTGCCGACTTTAACAGTTAATAGCAAAGCCCTTTGAAAGAGAACCCGAGGTGGGGTTCTTCCATCGCAATCCATATACAGAGGCTGGGTCTGTCTATAGAGCCCAGCCTCTGTTGCTAGTTAGTTTCTTTCAAAGCCCCCCCTGCGCGCCGTCAGACCCCATAAAACACAGCCGCGCTGGCGACATGCAGCGTGTCGCAGACGGCTGTGTTTAGCTCACTACTGTCAGTCTCGCCCCTCCCCCGCTTCCTGAATCGCTCTGGTCCCTGCCCACGTCCCTTCCCTCGTCGCTGATTGGAGTGAAAGGACGCAGGCGGGGACCAGAGCGATTCAGCAGGCGGGGGAGCAGCCGAGACTGACAGTAGTGAGGTAAACACAGCCGCGTAGGAGAGAACTAACTAGCAACAGAGGCTGGGCTCTATAGACAGACCCAGCCTCTGTATATGAATTGCGATGGAAGAACCCCACCTCGGGTTCTTTTTAAAAGCTAGAAACACCAAAATTGCTGGGAATGTTAAGAAAAACAGTGGGAAGAAGATTTTAAAGTTTCAAAGATAAAAAAGAGTTGATTCATTAATAAAGAACGATTCATTAAAAAGATCTGGCTCATTCATGAACCGTTAGTATAGCAGAGAATGCGTCCTGAGCAGGATGTGAAGCTGCCGGCTCCGTTGCTGTCTCTCCCCACCTGCCTGCACCTGTCAACCCCTGGTGCCAGCCTAGGTGAGGGTGACAGGTAAAGGCAGGTGGGGAGAGATAGCAGCGGAGCCGGCAGCTATGTGTCCCAAAGGACGCATTCTCTGCTATGTGGGGGGCGTCGGAGATCTTCAATCAACTTAATTGAAGATCGCAACATAAGAGGATACATTATTCGTTGGATCGTTTACCGAGGATATTAGTGTGGGATTTTTTTTAAAGGTACAGGTAAGTATTTCTGGTTAGTTGAGAAAATTAAAGGACTTCTTTCGGAGGGGGGGGGGCTCCAGGGGGGAGGTGCAACCAAGCCTTCCCCTCCCCCCGGAGCCCTTGTCCAATCCGTGGACAAGGGGCTCTTCCCCACCTCTGGTTCCCCAGGAGGAGGTGGGGGCGACGACTCCCTGGGGGGTTCATGGTGGCATCTGGTAGTCCCCTTTAAGAAGGGGACCCCAGATGCCCACCCCCCCTCCCAGTAGAAATGAGTATAGGGGTACAAAGTACCCCTTACCCATTTCCACAAAGGGTTACGAGGTAACAAAATAAAAACACAACCACGAAAAAAGTCCTTTAATTTTCTGAATTAACCAGAAATACTTACCTGTACCTTTTTAAAAAAAATTCCACGCCAATATCCTCGGTAAATGATCCAACAAATAATGTATGCTCTTATGTTGCAATCTTCAATTAAGTATGCGCCCCCCGCATAGCAGAGAATGCTTACTTTGGGATGTATAGCTGCCTGCTCCTCTGTCCCATGGGTGCACTGGGTGCCAGCCTGGGTGGGGGTTGACAGGTGCAGGCAGGTGGGGAGAGACAGCGGAGCCGGCAGCTTCACGTCCTGCTCAGGACGCATTCTCTGCTATACTAACGGCTCATGAATGAGCCGGATCTTTTTAATGAATCGTTCTTTTTTAATGAATCGACTCTTTTTTCTTTGAAACTTTAAAATCGATATTCTCAAAAAGTATAAGGTCTTTTTGAAAAAAAATGTCCTCTTGTTCCCACTGTTCTTCTTAACATTCCCAGCAATTTTGGTGTTTCTAGCTTTTAAAGGGGCTTTGCTATTAACCGTTAAAGTCGGCGGGGGTATATTTTCCCACGGTCAGAAGGAGAAGTTACATTGAAACTTTAAAATGAAAGCGAATACTTTGTGTGTCCACTATTATTTTCCAGCACTGCCTTAACTATCTTGAGCATGGAGTTCACCAGAGCTTCACACGTTGCCACTGTAATCCTCTTCCACTCCTCCATGACAAAAGTAATGGATGTTAGGGACCTTGCACTCCTCCACCTTCCGTATGAGGATGTCCCACAAATGTTCAATAGGGTTTAGGTCTGGAGACATGCTTGGCCAGTCCAGAACCTTTACCCTCAGTTTCTTTAGCAAAGCAGTGGTTGTCTTGGAGGTGTGTTTGGGGTGAGTATGTTGGAATACTCTCTTGCAGCCCATTTTCTGAAAGGAGGGGCTATGCTCTGCTTAAGTATGTCACAGTACATGTTGGCATTCTCGGTTACCTCAAACAACTGTAGTTCTTTAGTGCTTGCCACACTCATACAGCCTAAAACTATGACACTTCCATGACCATAGTTGACTGTAGGCAAGAAACACTAGTCTTTGCACTCCTCATCTGGTTGTTGCCACACACTCTTGACACCATCTGGACCAAATAAGTTGAACTCGATAGGCATATGTCTTTTTTCAACCCAAATAACTATGTAACTATATAACTAATATTGGTCTCATCAGACCACAGGACCTGGTTCCAGTAATCCATGTCTTTAGCCTGCTTAATCATTGAAAGAGGCTTCCGTCTGAGACAACAGCTATGCAAACCAAACTGATGCATTGTGAGGTGTATGGTCTGAGCACTGACAGGCTGACACCTGCACCCTTAATCCCCTACAGCAGCGCTGCCAGAAATAATATGTCTATTTGCAAAAGACAATCTCTGGATAGGATGCTGATCACATTCACTCAACTTTTTTGGTCAACTTTAGTAAGGCCTATTCTGAGTGGAACTGGTCCTGTTAGACCGTTGCAAGGTCGTTGTCACCTTGCTGCAGCATGAGCAACAAATTTTTTTTTAAACTCCCCAGAGGGTTCTCTGTCATTAGGTGCTGTGTTGAACTTTCAGTGACCAGTATGAGATAGTGTGAGAGCGATAACACCAAATTCAACACACCTGTTCCCTATTAACACCGGAGATCTTGTAACACTAACGAGTAACACAGACTCAGGTGGGAAAATGTCTAATTCGGCAGAATTTAGAGATGGCCCGAAAGGTTCGCCGACGAACGGTTCCCGGCGAACTTCCGTGGTTCGCGATCGCGGTGAACCGGGAACTTTTCCCGGAAGTTCGGTTCGCCCCCATAGTGCACCATTAGGGTCAACTTTGACCCTCTACATCACAGTCAGCAGGCACATTGTAGCCAATCAGGCTACACTCACTCCTGGAGCCACTCCCCCCTTATAAAAGGCAGGCACCGTCGGCCATTACACTCACTCGTGTGCCTGCAGTAGTGAGAGAAGGGACAGCTGCTGGCAGACTCTCATAGGGAAAGATTAGTTAGGCTCTTGTAGGCTTCTTAGCTTGCTCCTGGCTGATTCTTATTGCTAAAATAGCACCCCACAACAGCTCTTTAGAGAGCTAATCTTGTTCTTGTGATCTATTTTTTTGTGTGTGTGTCCCACTGACACTTGTGTTGCAGAGACAGCCTTGCTAATTCATATTGTGTGTGTGCCACTGCCAGGCCCAGCACATTCAGTGACTACCTGTGTGACAGGTGCACATTGTAATACCCATTACTGCATATAGTAAAGACACACACTTGCGCTCAACAAATTACAGTAGTGGCCCTTTAAACCATGCCACGGCGCTGCTCTCTTTAAACTGGATGGAGCCAGTTACTGGTAAAACAAGAGGGTGGGGGGAGAACAGAGAGCGCTCCAATGGTGCATTAACTTAGATGTAAAATTACACACACTTAAATGTTACACTTACAATTAAAATGGTGATGCTGCGCTTTGCTAAACAATCCTCCAGTGGGTAACCTCAGCCTAATCCAGCCTGGCCAGGGCGGGCGGTGCAGATGGTAATGCTAGAGGAAGTCCGTCTGGAGGGAGAGCTGTGCGCCGTTGTTACTGTCCTACGTCACTACCGGTTTCGGCGCTAGTCCACGCCTTCCTCACCTGAGCTCTCCCTCCAGACGGACGTCCTCTAGCATTACCATCTGCACCGCCCGCCCTGGCCAGGCTGGATTAGGCTGAGGTTACCCACTGGAGGATTGTTTAGCAAAGCGCAGCATCACCATTTTAATTGTAAGTGTAACATTTAAGTGTGTGTAATTTTACATCTAAGTTAATGCACCATTGGAGCGCTCTCTGTTCTCCCCCCACCCTCTTGTTTTACTATTACTGCATATACCTACCTACCTGTTGTTCACAGTGCACCCACCTACCTAAGTGAGCACACTTAGTGTCACTGTGCCTGTCCACTACCTGTCTGTGTGACAGGTGCACATTGTAATACCCATTACTGCATATACCTACCTACCTGTTGTTCACAGTGCACCCACCTACCTAAATGAGCGCACTAAGTGTCACTGTGCCTGTCCACTACCTGTCTGTGTGACAGGTGCACATTGTAATACACATTACTGCACATACCTACCTACCTGTTGATTAATTTCACATATACAGCAGGGCCTCGAAAGTCCTACTGTATTGTTATTTTTGGTCACTACCTCGGGACGTGCATGCCATGCCTGCTGCCTTTCTTGGATGTGTGGTGGTAGCCGTTTCTTAGGCTCCCACTCCGGACCGGTAGAGAACCCTGATTCCCCAGCCATTACCCGCCGTGGTCACTCACAATGGCAGACTTGCCCTCAGGCGCGGAGCTAGGGGGGGTCGGGGTAGGTCAAGTGCCCCCGGGCGCCGGGTCCCTAAGGGCGCCCAGCTGAGCTGATTTTTTTTTTTCCCTCTGCGGAGGGGAGCAGCGCAGAGAAGAGAAGAGGGAGAGCTATGCGGACGGTGGAGAAGGGGGCCATCTCCCCCCCTTCTCTCACCTTAGGGCTCTCCCTCCCTCCATCGCTGTCCCCTCCGTTATTGTCCGGGTGCTGGCGCAGCGGGCGGGACTCACCTCCGTCTCGCTCCAGCGCCGGCCGGAAGTTCGGATCCCGCAGCCGCTGCTCTGGTCTGGACTAGACCAGAGTAGCGGCAGATCCATCCGCGCTGCGACGAGACGGAGGTAAGTTCCGCCCGCCGCTGCCAGCACCCGGACATTAATGGAGGGGACAGCGAGGGAGAGAGAGCAGCTCTCCCTCTCCTCTGCGCTGCTCCCCTCCTGCTGGGGAGGCAGGGAGGGGGACACCTGGCTACCTACTCTGGGCATATATACCCCTGGCTACATCTACTGGGCATATATACCCCCTGGCTACATCTACTGGGCATATATACCCCTGGCTACATCTACTGGGCATATATACCCCTGGCTACATCTACTGGGCACATATACCCCTGGCTACATCTACTGGGCATATATACCCCTGGCTACATCTACTGGGCATATATACCCCCTGGCTACATCTACTGGGCATATATACCCCTGGCTACATCTACTGGGCATATATACCCCTGGCTACATATACTAGGCATATATACCCCTGGCTACATATACTGGGCATATATACCCCTGGCTACATCTACTGGGCATATATACCCCCTGGCTACATCTACTGGGCATATATACCCCTGGCTACATCTACTGGGCATATATACCCCTGGCTACATCTACTGGGCATATATACCCCTGGCTACATCTACTGGGCATATATACCCCTGGCTACATCTACTGGGCATATATACCCCTGGCTACATCTACTGGGCATATATACCCCTGGCTACATCTACTGGGCATATATACCCCTGGCTACATCTACTGGGCATATATACCCCCTGGCTACATCTACTGGGCATATATACCCCCTGGCTACATCTACTGGGCATATATACCCCTGGCTACATCTACTGGGCATATATACCCCTGGCTACATCTACTGGGCATATATACCCCCTGGCTACATCTACTGGGCATATATACCCCCTGGCTACATCTACTGGGCATATATACCCCTGGCTACATCTACTGGGCATATATACCCCCTGGCTACATCTACTGGGCATATATACCCCTGGCTACATCTACTGGGCATATATACCCCTGGCTACATCTACTGGGCATATATACCCCTGGCTACATCTACTGGGCATATATACCCCTGGCTACATCTACTGGGCATATATACCCCCTGGCTACATCTACTGGGCATATATACCCCCTGGCTACATCTACTGGGCATATATACCCCTGGCTACATCTACTGGGCATATATACCCCTGGCTACATCTACTGGGCATATATACCCCTGGCTACATCTACTGGGCATATATACCCCCTGGCTACATCTACTGGGCATATATACCCCCTGGCTACATATACTGGGCATATATACCCCCTGGCTACATCTACTGGGCATATATACCCCTGGCTACATCTACTGGGCATATATACCCCTGGCTACATCTACTGGGCATATATACCCCTGGCTACATCTACTGGGCATATATACCCCTGGCTACATCTACTGGGCATATATACCCCCTGGCTACATCTACTGGGCATATATACCCCCTGGCTACATCTACTGGGCATATATACCCCTGGCTACATCTACTGGGCATATATACCCCTGGCTACATCTACTGGGCATATATACCCCTGGCTACATCTACTGGGCATATATACCCCCTGGCTACATCTACTGGGCATATATACCCCCTGGCTACATATACTGGGCATATATACCCCTGGCTACATATACTGGGCATATATACCCCCTGGCTACATATACTGGGCATATATACCCCCTGGCTACATCTACTGGGCATATATACCCCTGGCTACATCTACTGGGCATATATACCCCTGGCTACATCTACTGGGCATATATACCCCCTGGCTACATATACTGGGCATATATACCCCCTGGCTACATATACTGGGCATATATACCCCCTGGCTACATATACTGGGCATATATACCCCCTGGCTACATATACTGGGCATATATACCCCCTGGCTACATGGACTGGGCATATATACCCCCTGGCTACATATACTGGGCATATATACCCCTGGCTACATCTACTGGGCATATATACCCCCTGGCTACATCTACTGGGCATATATACCCCCTGGCTACATCTACTGGGCATATATACCCCTGGCTACATCTACTGGGCATATATACCCCTGGCTACATCTACTGGGCATATATACCCCCTGGCTACATCTACTGGGCATATATACCCCCTGGCTACATCTACTGGGCATATATACCCCTGGCTACATCTACTGGGCATATATACCCCCTGGCTACATCTACTGGGCATATATACCCCTGGCTACATCTACTGGGCATATATACCCCTGGCTACATCTACTGGGCATATATACCCCTGGCTACATCTACTGGGCATATATACCCCTGGCTACATCTACTGGGCATATATACCCCTGGCTACATCTACTGGGCATATATACCCCCTGGCTACATCTACTGGGCATATATACCCCCTGGCTACATCTACTGGGCATATATACCCCTGGCTACATCTACTGGGCATATATACCCCTGGCTACATCTACTGGGCATATATACCCCCTGGCTACATCTACTGGGCATATATACCCCCTGGCTACATCTACTGGGCATATATACCCCTGGCTACATCTACTGGGCATATATACCCCCTGGCTACATCTACTGGGCATATATACCCCTGGCTACATCTACTGGGCATATATACCCCTGGCTACATCTACTGGGCATATATACCCCTGGCTACATCTACTGGGCATATATACCCCTGGCTACATCTACTGGGCATATATACCCCCTGGCTACATCTACTGGGCATATATACCCCCTGGCTACATCTACTGGGCATATATACCCCTGGCTACATCTACTGGGCATATATACCCCTGGCTACATCTACTGGGCATATATACCCCTGGCTACATCTACTGGGCATATATACCCCCTGGCTACATCTACTGGGCATATATACCCCCTGGCTACATATACTGGGCATATATACCCCTGGCTACATATACTGGGCATATATACCCCCTGGCTACATATACTGGGCATATATACCCCCTGGCTACATCTACTGGGCATATATACCCCTGGCTACATCTACTGGGCATATATACCCCTGGCTACATCTACTGGGCATATATACCCCCTGGCTACATATACTGGGCATATATACCCCCTGGCTACATATACTGGGCATATATACCCCCTGGCTACATATACTGGGCATATATACCCCCTGGCTACATATACTGGGCATATATACCCCCTGGCTACATGGACTGGGCATATATACCCCCTGGCTACATATACTGGGCATATATACCCCTGGCTACATATACTGGGCATATATATACCCCCTGGCTACATGGACTGGGCATATATACCCCCTGGCTACATGGACTGGGCATATATACCCCCTGGCTACATATACTGGGCATATATACCCCTGGCTACCTACTCTGGGCATATATACCCCTGGCTACATATACTGATCATATATACCCCTGGCTACATATACTGGGCATATATACCCCCTGGCTACATGGACTGGGCATATATACCCCCTGGCTACATATACTGGGCATATATACCCCTGGATACATATACTGGGCATATATACCCCCTGGCTACATATACTGGGCATATATACCCCCTGGCTATATATACTGGGCATATATACCCCTGGCTACATCTACTGGGCATATATACCCCCTGGCTACATGGACTGGGCATATATACCCCCTGGCTACATATACTGGGCATATATACCCCTGGCTACCTACTCTGGGCATATATACCCCTGGCTACATATACTGGGCATATGTACCCCCTGGCTACATATACTGGGCATATATACCCCCTGGCTACATATACTGGGCATATATACCCCCTGGCTACATATACTGGGCATATATACCCCCTGGCTACATGGACTGGGCATATATACCCCTGGCTACATATACTGGGCACATATACGCCTGACTATATATACTGGGCACATATTATTCTCCTGGCTACATATACTGGGCATATATACCCCTGGCTACATATACTGGGCACATATACCTCTGGCTACATATACTGGGCACACATATCCCTGCCTACATATACTGGGCACATATACCCCTGGCTACCTGTTCTGTGGACATCTCTACCCCTGGCTACCTGTTCTGGAGACATCTATATCGCTGGCCACCTATTCTGGGGACATCTATACCGCTGGCCACCTATTCTGGGGACATCTATACTGCTGGCCACCTATTCTGGGGACAACGATAGACCTGGAGCTACCTATTTTTGGGGAACCACGTCAGATTGAGTGTATTTTGGAGAACTGCTGCCAGGTGAGAGGTGTCTACCATATTAAGGGGGCATTCTACCTATTTATGTGAAATGCTGTCTATTTATGTGACTCATGACTGCTGAATTTGCCTTATGATTTGTTGGGGGCCTCAAGATCGCTGAATTTGTCTTGTTGGGGGCCTCATGATTGCTGAATTTGTCTTGTTGGGGGCCTCATGATTGCTAAATTTGTCTTGTTGGGGGCCTCATGATTGCTGAGTTGGTTATGTTGGGGGTCTCATGATTGCTGAATTTGTCTTGATGGGGGGGGGCTCATGATTGCTGAATTTGTCTTGGAACATGCTGGAAGGTACATACTGAGGGAGGGTGGGTGAGCGTGAGCCTGCTAACCTCCATATACATTTGGCTCCACCCATAACCACGCCCACATTTATTATGTGACCACGCCCCTTTTGGCGCGGCGCAACCTTGACTTTGGGGGGCGCATTAATAGTCTTTGTCCCCGGGCGCTGAAAACCCTAGCTACGCCTCTGCTTGCCCTCCATAACAGATTCTCTCCTCCTTGAGGAGGTGACCAACCTGGTGAGTCACAGTGAAGGCACCATCAGACTTGCCCTCCATAACAGATTATCGTTAAAGTATTTAAGGTTGATTCATTTCGCATATAAGGGCCTCGAAAGTCCTCCTGTATTGTTATTTTTGGTCACTACCTTGGGACGTGCATGCAATGCCTGCTGCCTTCCTTGGATGTGTGGGGGTGGTAGCCGTTTCTTAGGCTCCCACTCCGGACCGGAATCTAACCCTGATTCCCCGGCCATTACCCGTGGTCGCTCAAAATGGCAGACTTGCCCTCCATAACAGATTCTCGATGCAGGTACTGAACAGCAAGCAGAACAAGTATTTACAAAAATAGATGTAAGCTTTACCAATGGTAGAGAAAGAACCATCGAAAGTTGATAAGGCAGTCAGACATTACTTGACATCACTGAGTGAGGAAGAGCACTCTGGCCATGGTGCGCACCAGTCCAGCACGGCTGTCACTACGCAAACAGTTATTTGCGGTGCGTTACACAGTGAGTTTGGTGTGTCAGTGTGAAGCAGTACTCTAATTACACTCCCAGATTGATGTATACACATGCAAGATGTTTTAAAGCACTTTAGGCCTGGAATTTAGCATTCAATGTGATTTCTGCTCTTAAAACGCTGCTTTGCGTCCAATCCAGATTTTCCCACTCTGCCATGCCCCCCTCCAGGTGTTAGACCCCTTGAAACATCTTTTCCATCACTTTTGTGGCCAGCATAATTTACCAAACTTTTTGCGGAAGTTCGCGAACCGAAAATCGGAGGTTCGGGCCAACTCTAGCAGAATTATGATATTATTTGCTTAGGTATGTAGTCACTTTTCTTGCAAGCAATTTAGACCCTAATGGCTGTATGTTGAGTCAGTGGCATAGCTAAGGAGCTGTGGGCCCGATGCAAGTCTTACATTGGGGCCCCCCCCAAGCACTCTATACATAACAATTGATACGGCGCACCAAAACCTGCCAATGGCAACTACAGTGTCAGAGGTGCAAGAAGGGGATGGGGAACAGTGTGTTAGTGATTACCACTATTCAAAGTATCTATAGAAGTGATTATTATGAGCACAGGACCAATAGAGAGCTAATAATGTAGTTGAGGGAGAGCCCTTCGGGGCCCCTCTGGCCCAAGGGCACCGATGCGGTCGCTACCTCTGCACCCCCTATTGCTACGCCCCTGTGTTGAGTTATTTTGAAAGGGCAGCAAATTTACACTGCTATACAAGCTGTATACTGACTGCTTTACATTCAAAGTGTAATATCTTCAGTATTGTCCCATGAATAGATATAATAAAATATTTTCAAAAATATGAGAGGTGTACTAACTTTTGTAAAATACTGTATTTGATGCATATGACCATGCCCACTTTTATCATCACCTACCTGTGTCACTTTGTCACAGCACTTGTTTCTCAATGTAAGTTATGTCTAAAAGTTTCCAGTGATTGTAACAATGTTCAATTATTCTAAACTAACTGAGTAAAATCAAAGTAGTGACTTGAAAAAATAAACTATTTAATTAATATTATATATTTACGAGTCTTTGTTTCGTTCTAGGATCAATTTCTATATTGCGAGAAGGTTGTGTGCCTGCTACTAAAATTATGGAACTATTTGAACGTGCCAAGAGCATGGAACAAGACATGTTGTAGCCACAACAACAATTAGAATTCTAAATGGATGCCTGTTAATGTAAACCAAAATCCTCCTGGCGGGAAACAGGAACCTTTGTAGCATAAATATACATTGTTTGTTTTTTGAATATTTTATATATTTATTGTTTCTTAGCTAGAAAAATCTTATTGATATAAATAGTTTTATCTCCTTGGTTTCCACTAATACTGTGTGTTATTGCAAAGTCAAGTCTTGATTGACTAATGTTAAAACGCCCACCGTCACACACAAAACTATTTAAGAGGCATCATTCAGAAATCTCTCCGTCATATTCAAAAATAAGGTGTGCAAGCACAGGGCCCAAACAAGATCAATTGCTGTAGAAAGACAAAGCTTCACCAAGCATAACTCAATGACTCAAATCACACCATATTTGATCGATTTCCAAAATGTATTGACAATGTAAAAAATACATAAAAACACAATACTACAGATATAGAGAAGAAACGTGCTTCAATTCGATGGTGGTTCCATTTCACTTCCCCTGACATGAACTGATTTAAATCTTTATAAAGTTTTTACAAAACTATTAACATACATCACTTCAGGAGACTAGGGAGCATTTATTTTTTCTCTTAAATCTTCACCCCAGGAGATAATTTGTTCAACTCCTTTTTAAAATAATTTTTCAGTACTTTACAATTGAAAAAGTACAAAAAAAGTGGGTGAAAAAGTACAATTCAAATTATTTTGAGTATTTTCTTGCTTGCTGGTTTAGGGGGCAATGCTGTGAGCTGCAAGATGCCTGCAGATATTCTGGTGTCTCAACTTGTGCCTGTCCCCAGACACAGCCCCAGTCTGAGGGGGGATTCTGGCAAGCTATAATCACCCCCTGAACATGCCTATGATTGTATCTGCAATTTTACTACCTAGAACACCTAAGTGATATAAATATAATTGTCTCTGGGCAAACTAGACTTTTTGTGTGCTATATTTTCCAATATTTTTTTCTTTTCTATGCATTTCAAAAGGAAAAATACACTATTGGTTGGCTTTCACCCATTAATGTAATAAAAACTGCTACTGAGTAGATAA